>NW_017386030.1:961548-1215671 GCF_000237925.1 Schistosoma mansoni | reverse complement strand
CTATTATGGGACTCCTCAGAAGTGTGCATCGATGGCCTCGCCTCGCGAGATTCGAACCCAGGACCTACTAGTCTCGCACCAGATAACTTAACCGATAGACCACTGAGCCGGTTGTGAATGCACGCTGCTGAGGAGTCCCATAATAGGACGAAACGGCCTTCCAGTGCTTCCAGGTTTTCCATGGTGGTCTAGCTTCAAGTGACTCATGATTTCAACCATGAAAATACTGAAATATCCACGAAAACCCCTTCTGATCTATTTTTATCTGCAACCATTTTGGTAGACGTTCACCCACCCTATTCTATCATCACATAGTTCTGATAATTTTCGTCTTCTTATTATTACACTATCAAAATTTATCAAAGGGACTAATTGCTTTCATTCCTTTTCCCCCTTTCTTTTTATAAACAAAATGTATTTCCTATTAGACATTAAATATTCATGAATTCACATCGACAACCTCACCGATATCTCCACCTCCTACACCTCCATTACATTTATTTCATCCAATTCATAATCTATATTCTTCAACATCAACATCCATGACAACATTGAAATCACCATCACAAAAATTTCATAACTACAATACAACATTAAACAACTGTAAACAAAAGGATGTTTCATTATTCAATGGATTACATCATCGTAATGAAAATAATAGTACTATCCCGTTTGTAAATTATTTAAAACATCGGTCATACACCTCTGTATCAAATCATAATAATACTACTAATACTACTGATAATAACTATGTTAGTAGTATTGCTTTAACAAATAAACAATATAAAGATTCACCTTTAAAATGTTTAAATAATACAATTAATTTTTATTCCAATTCTAATCCTATTCAATTTGATCCTATTCCTGTTACTATGGCAACTAATACAATGAATAATAATAATTTAAATTGTCAACAATTATTCAATACTGTCTATATGAATCCTAATGATGTGAATCCTATGGATAATCAACAATTTTCTATTTATGATCTATATAATAATAATAATAATAACCATTCATTACGTAATAATAACCTTTCAAGATTTGAATGTCATTCATCTATACAAAAGTTACGTAAGAATGATGATAATGATGTCGGTAATAATATCGATGAGGATGATCCACAACAACAACAACAATCAATAAATGTAACTGATATAAATTTACTTCTGAATTCATCAACTACTCATATCATCAATCCTATTAGTAGTCAAGTTAATTCTAAAAAAATTTTTAATCATCATCATCAGAATACTACTTTAATAGATTATAGTAACCATTATCAGTACTATATAACAGAGAATAATAAATTATTTGTACAATATGATCAATTATCTTTACATGAAAAACAAATCTATCAAAATAATATAAATTATAAACCTGTATTTAATTCACATACATTAATCTATATGTCAATGAATGGATTGAAAAAATATAAAATTACATTGAAAGAAATATATGAATGGATTGAATTACATTTTGTATTTTATGGTTATAGAAAAGAAAATTTGATATGGAAAGTAAGTAAAATCAGAAAGGGGTTCTTTTAGGTGAAAATCTTTTAGTATTTCCATCGTTGAAATCATGAGTCAATTGAAGTTAGACCACCCCATGGGACTCCTCAGTGGCAGTGAACATCCATGATCATGCCTCGCGAGCGAGAGTCAAACCAAGGACCTACCAGTCTCGCGCACGAGCGCTTAACCACTAGCCCACTGAGCCGGCATCCAACAGTGTGGATGTCTACCTTCATCGATTAAGTAGTCTGCCGCGAGACCGGTAGGTCCTAGGTTCGAATTTCGCGAGGCGGGATCGTGGGTGCGCACTGCCACTGAGGAGTCCCATAATAGGATGAAACGGCCGTCAAGCAGTGCTTCCAGGTTTCCCATGGTGATCTAGCTTCAGTTGACTCATAATTTCAACTATGAAAGTAAGTAAAAATTATGTTCTTGTTGTTGTTACTAAGCTGTGATTAAGTAAAGAGTATTGTATCATTAGGAGGTATGATTGGTAAAGTGGTGGAGATAATAATTTGTTTAGGTTTTTTTTCTAAGCTTTTTACTTACTTACTTACTTGATAGCTGTCTGATGTCCAACATGGTTTAACTTCCCTTATTAAGACTTTAATAGATACCTGTTAAAGTTATTCACGAAATAAGAACATAATGACTGTTGTTGTAGATTGTTGTTTAACAACGGATTTAACCATGTAGTAATCTTCAAAACATCTTTTAATAATAAACGGATTATAATTGACTGAACAAATTGATGTTGATGATTATTTCGTATGAAATTTTATCAGCTGCTTCTTTCTTACGAGTATGAAATTGGAAAGGTTCTATGGATTCATTCATTTTTACTTACTTACTTACTTACTTATCCTTGTTACTCCCAATGGAATATAAGCCGCCGACTAGCATTCTCTAACCCTTTCTTTTCTGGGCTATCCTTTCTAATTCTTTCCAACGTTTGTTCATTCTTCTCATATCTGTCTCCATTTCTCGGAGTAATGTGTTTTTTGATGTTTCTCTTTTTCTTTGGCCTTCAAGATTCCATGTTAGGGCTTTGTCTTGTGATGCAGCTGGGTGTTTTCCTCAATGTGTGTCCTATTCACTTCCAACGCTTCTTCCTGATTTCTTTCTCCACTGAAATCTGATTTGTTCTCTCCCATAGTAGGTTATTGCTGATAGTGTCCAGCCAACGGAAAGCTTTTTAGCATTATTCATTAACGATCTTATATAACTTTGATAGAAATGATAAATAGTGACTAGTGATGATATTCATTAGCTGAATTTTAATGCATCCTAATGACTTTGGTAAAGTAACTTTCATTTCAGAAATGCAACGCATTATTCACTAGGATAGTGAGTACAATTAACTACTGACTTATTTAATGAGTATTATACTAATATCACTACCAGGAAAGGTTAGTATTACTCCACTGTTGAGATAATCTTCATAAGACATGTATGTACCAACAAAGTTTGATCAAAATTCAATCCGAAATACTAACAAGCAGGGAACCTACAGTTTCAAAGCTTACTACTGATTGCTTCTGGATACATACTGTATATGACAGAATATATCGGTACCAAATCACCAAAAGACAAAAACAACTAAAAAGGTGATAGTGACTAAAGTTATGCGCAGAAATAGAATAACATGAAACTGGTTATCTAACGTAAGAGAAGTTTTCCACGTATTTCTGAAAGGAACATTAACTGAAATTGATGATTGACCTATAGTCTTTAGCTAATAGTGTGGTGTGTGCTACTTATATCGACATAAGTAGTGCATAACGATAGTCAAGATTTAAATATCTGGCAGCAGAAGGTCTAGAAGATCCAGATGAAAAGAACGCAAACAGAAAGCGATTAGTATGAAAGTGAAGGAACTGTAAAATCTCAAACAACTGACTGATATCTGTAAAAGGAACAGTCAATTTTGAGACTATTGATTGACATTTTGCCAACGAAGTATTTACTGTTTGCTTATTAGATTTTACCAAGATTTTCTGTAATTTTGTGTTCAAATACATTTGATTGTCCCCATTTGTGTTCTCATTCATTACAGTAGTATCCATCGAAACTAGGATATACATATATATATTATCTAATGTTTACAAATCTATTTAGTTTAAAGAGAGATTTGCTGTAAATGCACATTAGTCAATTTGATGTAAATGATTAATTCCCTTGGTTATTTACCAACATACAAAAAATTGATCTTAATTAAAACAATACGTTTTATTGAAATATTGTTTAATATAATAATGATTTAAACAGTAACTATTTATTCAATTAGTATTGTTTGTTTGAATATTCTCATTGATATTTTAGGACTGCAATTGATCTGTCTCTTATTGGCATATGTGCATACTGTGTGTATTGCCTCAATATCGCCTTATTTCACAAGTATTATAAGCAAAGATGGATAGTGGCTAGCAGTGTAATCCAGTTTGACGCGCGTTTCATCCTATTTGTGACTGGTCAGCTGAATGTACCTGCATCTTAGAGTTGATGTTCACTCTGAGACCCGAACCTAGTAATTTTCTCTTCAAACATTGCGTAAGCAAAAAATATTGAAAGCTAACTTCGTTAGTTTCAGTGATTTCAACTGGCTAAATCTATACAATCAACCATTAGTGAAATTCGATATCTTTATCAAATTAATTATATCATTTATTCATCCGAACTCCATTTGTATTCATTTCAGATGTATTTCAAACGCTAGTTACCAAAGAAGGAATACCCTAATGTCATAATCTTCCTTTTTGTACATCAGTACGACATCGACACACTCTAACCCCCCATGCTTGGTATAGTAGAACCTAGAATAACAAATGTTCTAGTTACCATAGATTGACTGTGCTGTTGTAATATCCAATTTTTAACATCACATCAAGGCAGTAGTCCTAGTTGGTTCCTCAGCTATTCATCTTTTTAAATTCATCTTATTTTGGTAATGTATTTTGATAACTTGGTATAACACACTTCTCCCAGGATCTGTATTAATTTATTTATTTAAACACATACATATTGGTACAAAAGGGCACCAGATACATATGCGTCGCACAAAATAATGAAAATAGGAAGAGAAAGGATGAAAAAAATAAGGAGAACTGAAATGTACAACCGGAAGACTCTTTCAGTTAAGAAAGTTAGAACTGCTCTTTATGAAGAAAGTAAAAGAAAGTTCTAGCATGCTCGCCACTGGCTTCTATTCTGAGCCATATCTGATAACGTCTCTAGCCACTGTTTTACACCATCTCTCGGACCCCAGCAAGGGAGTCGTGAAGGACCAACAGAAGCTAGCCCTTTGCAGCTTTGTTTCATACCACGACCCCAGGATCTATATCAACTAGCTGAATGAATTTAGTCATAGTCCTGGTATCTTTATGTAATTGTATAAGTATTTATATTATCATGTATATATCATCTTCCTATTTTTTAATTCTAATCAGGATATTATACGTAAACATCTTACATCTAGTCGTTGTTTTCAACGTGTATCTAAACGTAAAGAAGAATTAGATGGTCATAATGATTTATGGCGTTTAAATTCAGAATTACATAATCAATTATTAAATCATAAAATAAGTCATAAATTTTTACTTTTATGGCAAAATCAAATTTATCCTAAATTACCTGATCTTATTGATTTTATTGAATATGATACTATATCATCAGAAATCAATAATTATCCAAGATTAAATAATGATCATAATGATGATCCTGATCATGATCAGGTTATCAATGATAATCATAATAATCAATCATCAAAACGTAGATGTATCAATCAAATAGATCATTTATCAAATTTCAATATTGATCAATCATCTCAATCGAATTCCAGCACATCATCAGCATCAGAATTATCTGATTTGTATACTAATTCATCATTAGACTTATTACCAGTAACAACATCTGATTTAACCTTATTAGATCATAATAATAATTATTTAAATACTTCATTAAATTCTATTGGTTTGAATGATACTATTCATAGTAATAATCTATTAAGAAATAATCTACTATGCCACTCTATTCAATCATTACCATTCAATGTAATAGAACAAGAACAATATGATTTACAAGGATTATTTAATGAACATGAAACTTATTCAATATTAAATGATCATTTCTATGATAGATCAACTTCATCATTATCACCATTTGACTTAAATGATGATCATGATAATAATACTACTACTAATACTACTACTACTAGTAGTAGTAGTACTACTACTACTAATACTACTAATACTAATACTACTACTAATACTAATGGATTATTCAATGAAATCCCATCATTAAATGATTTTGATAATGATGAATTATTAGATCCATTAGATTTAACTATACATAATATGAATTCACGTTTAACACATGATTGGTGGTTAAATAATTCTTCTAATGTTACTCAGGATAATTTATCAGAATCAATGACTAATTTTATTAATTCAACATTAAATGAATTAGAAAGGAAAGAACAAGAAGAAGTAGGAGTAAACGATGAAACAGCAGTCGAAAGAGAAACCGATGAAGTACATCAAAGAATTAATGAACAAGAAGATATAAATAGAATTAAATTACATATAAATCCTTTATCGACTGAATTCCTTACAAATGAATTATTATTAAATCAAACATTATCATTATTATCATCGTCATCATCATCATCATCACCAACTGATTTAACAATATTATCACCAAGATTATTATCAATAATGAATCCATTAGATATGATTGAACCGCCCTCATCCACATCATCCACATCCTCTACATCCACATCATCCACATTATCCGCATCATCGACATCATCTTTGTCAATTCCAATAACATGTAAATATTCTAAAACTAATGAAACTAATATGAATAATGAAGAGGATGCATTTTTTCATTATTTAAATAAAACTAAACAAAATATTAATGATTCCATTTCTATGAATAATATCAATGATCCTAATGATATACAACAAGAGAATATAAATAATAATACTAATCAAATAGACCAGATACAAAATCAACATTGGATTGATCATAAAATGAATTTAGATGATCTTGATCATATTTTAGGACTTAATTAATGATAAACTATAAACTAATGATTTGTCAGATATAAGTAGTATATTATCCATAGGGCGAAAATAAAAACAATCTATGATCCATTGCCTTCCTTTATGTAACATTACTTTATTATTATTATTACTGTCTATGTGACTGAATCATTCATTCCTAAATCATTTGTAAACAGAGTTATATAACTTTCAATTCCAAAATGATAGTAGGTAAGAAAAGGTAGGTAAATAAGTGAATAAATAAGATAGTATATCATTGAATGGAAGATTAGATAATATCAATGTTCTAGTATTAAATGATATCAATGACCTTTGTTACGTGCTTTATTTTATAATTCACTTATTGTTACTTTATAAGCCAATAAGTAAAAATAATCTTCATAGTACCCCCCCCCCAAAAAAAAAAATTTTTTTCAAGTTTAGGATTTTACTACTTAATTACCCCCCCAAAAAATTTCTTCTATAATATATATTGACAGGTATATAAAAAAAAAACATGTTTCCTATTTACAAGAAAAAAAAGAGAAAAAAGAGAAAACAAAAAAAAGAAAAAGCAAATAAATAAATAAAATTTACAATCCTTAAAATGTATTTTTGAATTTTAAAAGAAATACGATCTTTGTTTCTATGTGTGCATGTGTGTGTGTGTATGTGCGTGTAAATTTGTATATATATGTGTGTGTATGTGCATGAGTGACTGAGTGAGTGTGTGAATATGAAATAGATCTATTCTTATAGTCACCATAGTTGTTTGTAATTGTTATATTATCCATGTAATTTGTTTTGTTTTTTTTTATTTTTTTTCTTTTTTGATTGTTTACAAAAAAAGGAATCCCTTATTATTATTATTATTATTATTATTATTATTATTAATATAATTAATTATCTTCTATAATATTCAATGAATAAGATGAATTAATTTCATTAATTTGTATTGATAATAATTAAATATTTGATTATTTTTGATGGTTGCTGGGAGACAACAACATTAAATTACACACACACAGAGAGAGACAGAGTCCTGTGTACTACTTGTGAACTATTTATTACTTCAGATAAACTATGATTTGAATAATTTCATAAAGATTCTCATAAAAACATAAATGAAATCTATAGGAAACATTTTGAATAAATCTATATCTATATATCCTTGAAATGAAAGTTCTAGTCATTATCTTTTATTTTATTGTCTGATTTGTTAGATGAATTCTAGTAGTATCCCACCCTTCAAATGCCCTGGTATGACCGACAGTGTTCTGAAACAATCGTACTTTTACTCTTGAAAAATTAAATATCATAAAGCAGTTCACAATGAAAGAATGTATTGAAAAGTATAAGATAATACCAAGATCAAGGTTTCGTAGAAGAATGCAACTGTGTTACTGTGATCAATTTCCTGAGACACAACATATCTTCTACCCTGAACCAGTGAAATTTACACTTGTCAACAGGACTTAGTCTAACCGTCAGCGACTATGTTCGTTCACCCATTGCCTACTATGACAACCATATCCAGATGATGTTAAGACATTAAGAGTAACATGAAAATGGTGAAAATATTATAGAGCTTGAAGATAACCTAGACATATAACCCAATTAGTTTGACGTTTAACAAAAGTTAATCAATGATACTAAGTGTATTATGGTTATAAAGAATTGACTCAATATATTTGTGATAACGTTATATTTCCTACTTTAATGATTCATAGAGATACAATGTTTATTATTATTATTATCTTGAAATGGATAAATACCCAAGATTATTCTACAGTTGCTTCAACAATATTTGAAACCCTCTTGAGCAATATATAAAGCATTAAACTAGAATGTTATTTCACTTCGCATTTGTGTTTATTAACTTATTCTTAATTATTTTGATACAAAAAAATGGCAAACTAAGATAGAAAGTAACCAAGGAGATAATATGAGTTAAAATTTACTGAGAAATTGTTTATTTATCAGAATTACAATACATTAATAAAAAAGTAAAAAAAGTAAATATTTTAAAATTTTAGTAACAACAATGTCGTAAACTTTATAAGCAAAGATGGATACTAGTCAGCAGTGGAATTCAGGATGTGCGTTTCGTCCTACTCAGGACTCGTCAACTAAATGTACCTGCATCTCAGTGTTGATGTTCACTTTAGGACTCGAATCCAGTACCGTTCTCTTCAAACTCCATTGCTTTACCCACTTAGCTAATTAATTCTAATAGTCACCTGTTTGTGCAATAAGGTGAAGTTATATTCACTTGGTGAATATAGCTGACGGGTCCCAAATAGGACGAAACACACATCCAGGATTTCACTACTAGCCAATATCCCTTTTTGCACATAAAGCCTCTGACTTCAGGCAATATCGAGGCAGTCCTCACAAGGTGCACATATACCAACAAGAGACTGATCATTTGCAGTCCTAAATAACAATGGGAAGATTCAAACAAATAATACCAATTGAATTTAAACTTCAACCCGTTACATAAGCAAGTGGCTATCAAGACTGAATTGAATTCATACAGTAAATACTTCATTTGCGAAATATCAATCAATAGTCTAAGACTTCATTGTTCTATTATCGCACACTTCTTTTTGATCTCCTTTAACATTTTACCTTCAGATATTTCATTCTCGTTTAGTGATACATGCTACTTATATTTATCGATATCCGTAGCACACATTACAGTACTTTATCTCTTCTTATAAAACATTCTTTATTGTGTTCCTACTGCTAACTTATCAATATATATTCTTTTTTTCAACAGTTTGTAAACAAAACACTAAAGAGAGGATATTTTACTATCTATTTATTTATCTAAACATATAAATATTGGTACATGGAGGTACTAGATATATGTGGTCCGCAAAAATCTCATTTGATTTGTGTGAGGGCTGTAACACTGTCCACGTGCCCAAACTGAAGCGGGTGGTTTTCTTACTGAGCCACACCCAGAGCCTTTGACCTAAAGATCTGATCCACAAGGCAGTGGAGCATCGTAAGGAGATGCAGTCCCATGGTAGCCGGTGACCAACGATTGGTTCATACTCCATTTGTTCCTTCAAGATACTGGAGCCCATGTTCACCATTAGTTTGGAATGAGGGTTTTCCAACTCCCGTAAGTGGACTATGCGTGTCCACCAACTCGGTTAAAGCACCGGACATTTGCTTTTTGTCCTGTCAATTTCGTAAACAACACCGGTGCCGCTCTTCATCTTCCCTTAAACCTTAAGATTAAAATTGCTTCATAACTTTCTTCCTTCCTATACTATATCCTTATACACAACCTTACGTTTATATATTACCATCACTAAATTAACTACTATTATGAATCCGGTGTTCATCTTGTTGTGCTGTTGAGGTATGGCAACTTGGACCGATGCATAAATGTGCCTGGTCCTACGTTGTAACTGACTGACTGACTGACCGGTGCCACGAGAAGGCAGTGAGTAGGACTTCCCTGTTAGAGGTTATATACGTGTGGCCATGTGAGAGCATTTTCGGAGGAACAGTGGACTCGCCCTACTCTCGGCCCTACCAGGGCATTTGATGGCTGGATATTTTACACTGTAATATCAACATCAATAATCAATATTTCAATAATTCATCTAATTTAATTTGTATCTATTATGTTGGGATAGTGTATCCAATGAATTTTATGACCTTAGATATTAAATGAATAAATAACACCATAATTCAAATTATAATTTTGTATATATTAAGTGCAAAAGTTATTTGTGTTATTATTCATCCATATCAACCAAATATATATAAGAAGAGAGAAAGAACTAAACTCTTGTTTGTATATTACTAAACAAAACTTATGCAGAAAAATAAACAAATCTCCAAGTATCCCTAAATGGTTCGTTGTTAAGCACAACAGAAAGTGAAATCTCTATATCTACACCTACCTATCTACCTACCCAGCTACCTACCTACCCACCTATCTACATACATACATAGATACATACACACACAGAGAGAGGGCTATGGTGATTTAAACAATAAACTTGAAAAAATTTTTCATAATTATGAATTAATAATTAGTGGAATAAAAGTGAGATTATCAAAAAAAATGGAATAAACAAACAAAAAATAGGACAGCAACAACTTAAACATCATTGTAGTTAGATTATATAACAAGAATATTGAAAATTGCCTAGTGAAGAATATGCGTTTATAGAATGAATCAAGTTAAACACACTTTATAGGTTTTTCAATTCATTGTTTTATGGTAATTATAGTGTTAAAGGGAGGGAGGGAGGGGAGGGAGGGGAAGGGGTTTAAGATTATTTAAACTAAATGAGATAAATCAGATTTCGAATATGATTAAAAAAGAAACAACAACTTATTCAATCATTTGTTGTTATCACTTTGAAAAATTCATTTCATTCAATATTACAATTGAATGAATTTTGATGGAGTTTTGTTCTTTGAGCTGGATGGTTTGATCGTGGAGCTTTCATTGTCTTTCTGAACGATATCATCAACACAAACTTAGAGGTAGAAGTGAAGTGTTTGAATCTATCCAAATGTAGTTCAAAGTTTGTGATGTACACCTCGATTTTGATTAGTTCTTGTTGAGTTTGAATCTGTCATTGAACCACATGTGGAGAAATTCAAACACTTCACTTCTACCCTTAAGTTTGTGCTGATGATATCGTTCAGAGAATGATGAAAGCTCCACGACTCAACCATCCAGCTCAGAGAACAAAATTCCATCAAAATAATCTACCTGAGCTACAAATCTTCTCCACCATTCTGATGAATTGAAGATGTTTGCCGATTATGAAATTTGAATGGATTTTTTTACAACATAAACAGTTATTTAAAACCAAAAAAGTATTAGATATATGGTTTGTTCTAGTATAAAACTCCTCCATTAGTACATAACTACTATCCCATTTGTTATATCCCGAAGAGATATATATGAATGGTAACTTCTGAGGACTATTTGTGGACGAATATGATATGTATATTTCCTATTGTATAATTGTTAAGTAACTAAACTACTCATATTCATGTTCCTTTCATTGTGAGCTTCATTTTGACCTATAGACTACTACTATACGACTTACCGTTCTTCAGTTATACCCAGTCTATTAATTACTGTCCCCCCACATTCACAACCACTTTTGGCTAAATATTGTACAAATGTTATTTCCTATTTTATGGTACGATGTAATCAGTCTGTTTGGTATATAAACTCAGTATATTTGAAATACAATGATTCATACCACAGAGGCTTTTATTGATGTTCTGGTCTTAACTGGCTCGGGTAGGCAGAAAGCAGGACCGACAAGTACTCTAGACTGTTCTTATGGGTTTCGTGTGTCACTGGTCCGATCGATAATTCATTGTATTCTAATTGGCGGGTATTATCATGTTATACTTTAAGAGGGCACCCAGGCAAGCCAAAAGTTATAACACCATAGAGAATGAGACTCCAATAATTTTAGGTATTATGTCAAGCACATAATATTTAGATCATTAGGTCAATATTCAATGAACTGCTTGATCTAATAAAAAGAAGTCACTTATTAAATAATTACAAATTATTTTACGGCTCTGGGTTTTAAGTGATCTGTCACATCCCGCTTACGGAATTCGAATCTAGGACCTAAAGGTCTCGAGCTCGAACCCGTAACCTCTAGATCACTGAATCGTCATCGCTGAGGAGTCCCATCCTAGGACGAAACGGCCGTCCAGTGCTTCCAGGTTTTCTATGATTATCTAACTTTAATTGACTCATGAATTCAACTACTAGATTAGTATGATAAGTACAAACCTCCTTTCTGAAAGATATATTTGGCAAAGAATTAATGAAATCAAAACCAGGCAGCGGTTTGTAGTATACACTATACCATCATGGTTAATAATAAGTTTACGTTACATTTGCGGCCTATGCTCCTCCACGAGGGGTAACAGGCGTAAGTAAGTGAGTAAGTAAGTAAGTAAGTACATTTGCATACTTTTCGATGACTAGTCGATATGACTATATAGAATGTTGTTTTCAATAAAAGAGTAGTTACCTTAAAATGTCTATATCAATAACCAGTAAACCGTTTTTATTTTATTGACTATGGAACTCATCCATATGGCTCCATAATAGTCGGTCTCTGGAACCATGATAAGGTCACAAAAACCCTCTCAGCCTCGACCACATAGCTTCAATATTGTTTGTGTGTACTCCGGTTGTGTACGTTTATCATTTTTATTGTGGATATGTCCCCACAACACTCATACCACTGAACAGGTGAAGCTTCAGTAGCATCTACGATTATTGCAGCCAATGTTACTGATGCTTTTATAATACATTTTGCGGCAATTACTATAATATGCCTTAGTCCCAATCTCGATCGAGCAATAAAGGTTCCTATGCTAGCAAACGTCTTCCTTCAACATATATTACATCAAAGGACAATATCACGTTAGTCCGCACAAGGTCTACAACTAACACGCAATCACAAATACAGCAACTTCTTAGTAGTCTTATTTGTTGTAGCCGCTTAATTGTTAAGTCTTCTCTAAAATTCTCTGTGAGCCGATCGTACATGAGCATCGGGTACTGAAATTGGCACTGTGACCTTGAAATCTCTCAAACGCTTCTGGTTGGCTCGTCCATAAATTATAGTCTCGTCATCTATCTTCGTATTGAGTACGATATCATTCAACTACCACTAGATTGTAATTCAGTTATTCACAATGAGAGCTCAAATTAAATTGATAAAAAGAGATTTTTGATATTATTTCTTTCACTCCCATGAAGATATGACCACGCATTATCTTCCGCGGCTCCTTGTTATGATCACAGGAATAGCACTTGTAAGAACCAGTTTTGAAAATTAACAGTAAACTACTCTCACTAATGAAGAATCAACGTCAAGTTTGTAATTAAATCAATTTCGAAGGAAATTAGCTTAAGAAATGAGCAGGAAAATTTTCATTCCATTACGCACAGAAAAATCAGCTAATCATAAACTAACGAATGGTAAATAAGAGATAAAGCTTTTCTAGAGACATTCTTGTCATAGCTCTTCACACTACTTATATTTTGCAAGTAATTTGTAATCATATAGCAAAGGAACTTTGTCCGGCTTTCTGATTATGCAACGTTGTAACTTAGTTGACGAATTCAACCTGCTGAATAAGCTTAGAAAAGTCAAATGCTGTTCCAAAGCCATATGGTGAAAAAGTGTAGCCGGTGTTTTTTTCTGAATAAGTAAATTGGTCACCAACATTCTCCTACCCATTCTGTTCTGGGTTTTCCTTTCTAGTTCTTTCCAGTTGTTGTTCATTCTTATCATATCTGTTTCCATTTCGACCGTTGCTGCTACCTTGACATGGTGGTCGGGCTGGCCTATCGTCATGAACCAATCAAGCTATACTGGCTGCAACAATCGTTCCTCAAGGTTCTACCATGCCAGACAGGTCGGTTGAAGAGCGGTAAGACTAAAAGCAGCAAACCCAAGGTCCGAAGGCGAAGTCGTACTGCTAACGGTAAAGTGTTTCCTCCACACAACCAACATAACAGCGATGCTGCCTTCCCACAAGGAGGGGTGAGGTTACAAAAGGTCGACCCTAAAAATGCATACCTCGCCTTATCCCACGGATTTCCATCTCCGGCGGTAAGGTCCCAACAAGTACAGAGCTAACACAAAAACTACCCACAAAAAGGTCGTGGGTGACCGACCTCAAGCAGTTGTCCCTTGGGCACTGCGGTCACGCTCTCAAGTCATTAAGACTACTTCTAATCCAATTTCCTTTACAGATACCTCCAGAAGAACCCATCCACGGTGTGAGCAACCGGGAAGTGTTAAATGCCCTCATACCTTTGACAGCATTTAAGATCACTGTATTCAAAATCAATCTCCCTCTTCAATTCCTATTATTCCTCTTATCTCTGCTTTTAACACTAAACTTCCTCTTTCGGCTTCTTCCTCAAGTGTCACTATGGCCAACGATTCTAGTGCACGAAACACTGTCCCAGTTCTATTAAAACCTCGCTCCAAACTACACATTGGAGCCTTCAACGTACACACTCTATGTTAAATCGGTCAGCAGACCTCCCTGGCTAAAATCCTAGAATCTCGTACGATTGATGTATGCTGTGTCTCCGAAACACGCATACAGGATCCTACTGTGATCATTCACTTGACCTCACCTCTCCAAAATGAACAGCCGACGAAATACACCCTCCGTGTATCTGGCAACTTGATGGCTAGTTCTTGTGGAATCGCAGGTGTAGGCATAGCACTTAGTAAGAGGGTAGAACAAGCACTATTAGAACGGATCCCCGTTAACAGTCGCCCGTGTGCAGTCCGGCCGAATGGCTTCATAAAAACTCGGAAGGATAAGAACATACGTCGTGGCATCAGTGCTTGAAGTCACTAAACACTTTTTATCTTCTCTTAAACCTTGAAATTAAAATCGCTTCATACCTGTCTTCCTTCCTATACTATATCCTTATACACAACCTTTCTTTTATATATTACCATCACTAAATTAACTACTATTATGAATCCGGTGTTCATCTTGTTGTGCTGTTGAGGTATGGCAACTTGGACCGATGCATAAATGTGCCTGGTCCTACGTTGTAGCTGACTGACTGCCATCTTACCAAAATCACAACCGACATGTCTGTTTGGGTTAATTAAGATAAGCATAAACGTAAGTTTTATTCATTAACATTCGGCTGCTTCCAGTGACTTTCGAAACATAATCTTGGTTTCCGTTTATCTATAGAGCAGACCGACTGAACTTTTAGAAAGCATACATTGTTGAATAAATGTAATGGAGGAACATGACAGAAAATCATACATTGTAAATAATCAATTCAATCATGCATTTCGAATGACTTCAAAACACTTAGAAGAACATACAATGAACTTAGGACTTTATATTAGTTGATATTCAAAAACAAACACCCAAACCTATGGAGTGTACTATGACCAGATACATTTCACAAGAATTTAATAGAAAGCCATAAATATTAGCTTTAGCCAAGTTTATGTGTAATATCACGTATCCTCAACCACTACCTACCTCCAAGGGTTATGTTGGTAAATGCAGGGATTGGTTGAAAGGAACCTAGAAACCTCAAAACAAAACATAGCATCAATTCATAAATTGACTAGTAGTTCGTCTGAGCCATATTAGTAAGTGCAGATATCTCGGTTGGGGTCCTTGCGATTGTCGTAACCAGTAGTTAGGAAATTTAGGTAACTTGGCTTGGAATTAGTTAATATAACGTAGATGTATTTGCTGTTTGTTTACCCCTTGGACTACGTGTTTCAAAATCATCTCCCTTTTCCTTTCTATGAACTTATGTTTTCTCGAAGTATATTTCTATCAACAAAGTTTTCTACAACTATGGTGTGGGCTACTTATATCCACACAAGTAGTATATAACGATGGTCGGGTATTGAATGGATTTCACTAGAAGATTGATAAGGAAAGAACGCGAACGGAACGCAGTTGGTATGAAAATGCATGAACAATGAAATCAGAGAAGATGGACTGATATTTACATAAGAAACAGTCAAGATTGAGACAATCGATTGATAGTTGGCAAATTAACTGTTTACTGTATGGCTGTCAGATGTTAGTGAGATAGCCTGTAATTTTCGTGTCAAATACATTTGATTGTCCCTATCCGTATTCTTGTTCAATATACTACCACTGATACTACTAATCTGGTATTTCCCTGTGCTGTGATGTGGCAACTTAGGCCGATATACACATATGCCAGGTTCTTTATTATGGTGAACTGACTATCTGTAGAAGGGATATCATCGGTCGAAAATGACTGTACTATATCACGAATTAATTCACAACTGGAAAATGATAGCAAACAAATTCCTACTAAGTTGTAGAGTTGTGATTTTGAGTTGTTTAATCGCGTTAAAGTACAGAACCACAGATTATTATAATTAATCAGTTAACTTGAACCGTTTTTCCATTACCCAAGATGGTAATTTGTCTACTTACAACTTAAATATCTTTGAAAATGACATTCTTTGAATATTTGCAGATGGAATTTAGTGTTTTTAGATGATGTAAGACTAAGGTCCAGTAATGAATCACATATTCGAACTTTAATCAGCCTACTTCAAAGTTTTAATATACTTCACTGAGTAATTCTGAATTGATATTTAGTAAAATAAGCTATACTTAGTTATTAAGTTGAATACACAAACGTCGGAGTCTGCTACTGATGTGTACACTTCCTAGCCTTAACCGGCTACTTGAGCGAGAAGATTAGGATTGAGCATAAAGCTTTCATTGTCTGATCGGACTAAATATATATACATCTCATTCATAAATAAATACGTTTCCTCCATAAAATGAACCCACAGTTTTAACCCATAGTATATGTCTATTTTCTCAGAAAGTTAAGCAAAAACGTAGCCAATCAGAACCTCTCAATCTTCATTGACCAACATTACTATAAGGGTAATTGGGAGTTTTATACGCTTTTTTGCCTTATAAGAGTGAAAAATATGGAGTATACTTCATCCTATTGCTCCGCAAGAGATTTGCTATGGTGCCCACTATCTTTATATTTCAGTTGGGTATACTGAATTAATGTAATATAAATTTGTGTCTAGTCACAAAAAGATGCCCAGGCTTCAGACACTAATCAATCTGCACACATTGGCATGTATAGTTATTGATAGACGAAACTATTTACGCGGTTATTGGATTGCGAATTCATCCTTTGCTTCGTCAGTCGTTTCTGACCAGTTAATTAATTAAGTAGGGAGTACAGACTCTTGTATACTCTACTGTGAGCTACATACAACTTCAGTTAAGTGAGGGCTAAAGATACGACGTGGCTGCCTAAACGGAAGTCGATGAAGCTATGTTAGAACCTAAGATCCATCAGTTAAAAGCCAAGTATTTTAACTACTAAACCTACGAAAATTAGTTATTTAGTTAACTGGAAATCAAGGCTCGCTTTTCATCCTCTCAATTTCGTAACCAACACCGGTACCACGAGAAGGCAGTGAGTAGGACTTCCCTGACAAAGGCTATATACGCGTAGCCATATGAGAGCATTGTCTAATAATAATAAAAAAAAAACCCAAAAACAAACAAACAAACAAAACAGACTACTTGACAAATGTGCAATATACATGAAATTGTTATTCATGTGTACTATATATATATATATATATGTACATTTTCTTTCTTTATTTCTTTATTTATATTCAATTACATCTGTGTATTTCTTTTCGTGGTACGTTTTTGTTTTCGTGTTATTTTTTGTTTTGGTTTTGATGAAATTATGGATGGTTTACGATGACGATGGCGGTTTTTTGGACCAAAATGTTTTGGTAAAATTGATAATGATTTATGATGAATTTTATTTTTAGTTAAATCGAATTTCTTTCCTTTATTATTATCATGAATTTGAGACTTTTTAGATATAGTTGAATGACATGACTTGGGGGATAATATAGATTTAGTCTTTTTGAACTTCTTGTCAATATTCATTGTGAATAATTGTGATGGTGATGATGTTTCTGTGGTTTTAGATTGAAGCATCTAATTTGAAGGGGAGGGGGAAGGAAATAAATTAAGAAAAAAAAGAACATAAAATGAAGAACTATATGCATATATATTAATTGTAGACAAAAGAAAGTTGAGATGAATTAATAGGATAGAAATTTCTAACTAATTCATGCTGTATCAGAAGGGGGTTTTGTGGAAATTATTAGTAATTTTAATAGTTGAGATCATGAATCAATTGAAGCTAGACCACCATGGAAAACGAGGGAGCCTTGGATGACCGTTTCGTCCTATTATGGGACTCCTCAGAAGTGCACATCCACGATCTCGCCTTGCGAGATTCTAAACCCAGGACCTATCATTCTTGCGCGCGAATGCTTAACTATTAGACCACTGAGCCGGCATCCAACGGTGTTAATGTCTAACTTCAACCAATCCACGAAGTTGAGCAACCATTCACCAATGTCTCCAGTGAGTTGATATCTCCCAATAGACCTGGTTGAACTCCACTGGTTACTGCTTCTCATTAGAACTCCAGGAAATACCTCATGAAGCCAGTCACTAGTGAGTATATGATCATTATCAGAAGCAGGTTTTGTGGAGATTTTAGTCATGTTACATAGTTTAAATCATGAGATAATTGAAGCTAAACCACCATGGAAAACCTGGAAGCACTAGACGGCTGTTTTTTTCCTATTTTGGGACTCCTCAGCAGTGCTTCCAAGCTTTCCATGGTAGTCTAGCTTCAATTGACTCATGATTTCAACTATATATAATATTTCATGTTGTGACTAGCCTTAAATCGGAACATATTAATAATATTAATCTATTCTCAACCAATCAGAATTAAGAGAAGAATTGAGAAGATACTAGGAGGTTCTTACGTAAATTCCATAGAAACTTTTAATACTTTTATGATTGGATGTTTGTTGTTTGAGTTATTGGAATATATATACATATATACAGTGTTCACTCTGATGTTTATTGTGATTTGATAAGATTAGAGTGAAGTATAGTGTTCAAGAAATACTGGACAACAAAAAGACATAATAGACGATCTACCTGATTCATTCTACTTTAAGACTCTCTTCAATTTAATAATATTGTATTTACTAAGAAACTACAAGAGTTTTTGAGTCCGATTGCTGGTGGTAGGGTCCTAAGTGATTAATACCAATAAACTTTTACACTAAGATGAAATAATCTCTCAATGATTTAAGTGAAATGGTAGTCTGTGGACAAAATGGCTTAGTCATCGAACATTCATTATCTTTATAGAAAGTATCGTGAACAGAAACGTTAGAGCTATTCAACTTCCTCCGCAATTGATTGACAGTTTGTTTTGATCATTTATTTGGATCATTCACCTCTCAGACATAGTTTTTGACTTTCTATCAATTATGCTATTTCTAAGTAGTTGATAAACTATTTCAATGTTTGTTGTCGGCTGACCTGGACCTAGATAGCAAGCTTTTAAAGATTGTCTGATCTTATTTATGACCGTCGTTCACAATTTCAACATTCTCCTAGCTGAAGATGTATCCACAATTGTCCAGAAGCATTGTTATGAACAATGATATATCTTGGAACTTGAAATCTGATCGATATCTAATTAAGCGAAGATGAAGAGAGAGGTTACTTTGTCTGACATAGTGTTTTCTAGAATTAAAGCTGTTGATTTTATAGATGATGTACGGCTTGCCTTCTTTTGTCCTTTCCTTTTTTTAGTTTGTCCACTTATTATTGAAGTAAGCGCTGATGATGATGCAATATTCTAGATAGATAGTGATAGCTTCATGATTAAACCACCCAGTTTGAAAAGCACAATTTCGCCAAAATCATTATCCTGAGCTACGAACCTTCTCCATATCATCTCAAGTTATCCAGTATCCTTTGATTTTAAATGGTTCCACAGTCTGTCACTCAATCGCAACATCTAACTTTACGTTGAACATTCTTCATAAGCAATGCTACATGTGTAGTTACTATTGTGTGTATGGAGTAGTGGAAAAGTAGCTAAGGTACCCGACTTTTAGTCACTAAGTCACTGGTTTGAACTCCTCTCCAGCGACCTCGGTTTGCAAAACCAGATAGTACCAATCAACCTCACACTTGTGTTGTTGTTCCAACAATCGAAGAAATCACCATGGCTATCAGACAGATAAAGAATGAGAGAGCATCAAGATGTGACAACATACCAGTTGAAGCGCTGGTTGGACATAGAAGTAACTGGAACGATGCTCCACACTCTATTCAGGAAGATTTGGGAAGAGGGACAAGTGCCGACAGACTGGAAACAAGGATACTTCATCAATATACCACAGAAAGGAGAACTGAGAAAGTTTAAGAACTCAGCTACAGAGGCACCGTACTACTATCGCTATCAGGAAAAGTTCAACAGAGTGTTGTTGAACCGAATGAAAGATTCAGTAGACATTCAACCTCGAGATCAACAGACCATATTCTTTAAGGATCAGTCGTTTACAGACCAAATAAAGACATTAGGGATCATTGTTGAATAATCAATTGAATGGAACTCGTCACTATACATAAACTTCCTTGAGTATGAGAAAGCGTTTGTTAGAATGCATAGGAGGACTTTATGGAAACCTCATCGACACTATGATGTACCTGAAAAGATAGTTAACATCATACGGAATTCTCTCGACAGACTACAGTGCAAAGCGATGCATGGAGGACAACTGACAGACGCATTTCAACTAAGGACTGGTTTCGGACAAAGTCGTTTACTCTCTCTCCCTTTATCTTTCTTCTGGTGGTTGACTGGATTATGAGGATCTACATATCTCAGGGGAAGCACGGAATACAATGGATAGCTTTTATGTAACTAGAAGATTTGGACTTTGCAGATGATTTAACTCTTTTATTCAGAGCTACAACTAAAAACAACTTAAACCACTGAGTTTCGCCATCTCTCTAGGATATCAACCGATGAGTCATGGTGAACAAGAAGATACTAGTCCTATAAGGCTTTTATTTCATACATCTACATGTATTAAACTGATTGCCTCCCACATTTTCCCTCTAATCCCAAAATTAGTACCACCCTGCAGCTCCGTTATAGGGGTGTGGCCCCCTAAGAAAACCACCTGCTTCAGTCTGGGCACCTGAGCAGTATCACAGCCCTCACACAAATCGAATGAGATTTGTGAGGCGCATATGTATCTAGTGCTTCCTTGTACCAATATTTATGTGTTTAAATAAATAAATAATAATGATAAATAATGGACAATATGAAAACTACTGGAATGGATGGATGATACAATCGGCTCAAAACATTAGTGTATCAATGAAATACCACATAACATTAAGTACCACATAGTATGAAGATTTACATAAACTTCTCCAACTTACCATACATTTTTCTGCTCTTTTCTGTTTTAATTGTAAGGCTCTCATATTTTCCACTGAAAATTCAACAATTGGTCTCTATTGAACAGAATAAAAAAGAACGAACAAAGAAAAGAGAGAAGAGATGTAAACAATTATTCTTATAATAGGACAATTTTTTAATATTAGATATCAGTACTCATCACAGAACGTCAAGACAGTCCTACTGTATGGGACTGAGACTTTGAGAACTATCACAAATATCATCAAAATAGTACAAGTATTTATAAACGATTGTCTATCCGAGAATCTCCAGATTCGTTGGTCGGATACCATTGGGAACGGTCTACTGTGGGAGAGGACAAACCAACTTCGATCTGAAGAGGAAATTAGGAAAAGACGATGGAAGTGGATAGGACACACATTTCGAAAATCATCAAACTGCATCACGAAGCAAGCGCTAACCTGGGATCCTGAAGGGAAACTAAAAAGAAGAAAACCAAAGAACATCCTGTTTCGAGAATTGGAAGCAGACATCAAAAGGATCAATAACAACTAGAAACAAGTGGAAAGAATCGTCTAGGACAGAATTCGATGGATAATGCTGATAGGTGGCCTATGTTCCTCCACGGGGGGTAACAGGCGTAAGTAAGCCAATCATACTTAGTAACATTTTCTTGTTTATTAGAATCACAACTCTTTACTAGCAATATCGTTTACATCATTAAAGTATAAAGTTTTTTCATAAAACTGACCGAATTTTCAATATCAACTATAGGTGCTGATGATAAATTAATGAAAATATTTAATTAGCTTGTATGGTATAACTAGTAGGTGGACTAATCTATGTATTTTTAAAAACTTAGGATGGTAAATACAAATCTTGACAATTACTGATATTCCTGTAATATGTGGGTCTCTATATTGAAACTATCATAAATACATTATAAGCAGAAAAGGATGGTGGCTAGTAGTGGAATCCAAGATGCGCGTTTCATCCTCTTTAGGACTCTTCAGCTGGATGTACTTGTATCCCCACCAATACAAAAATGAAGGACCATAAGTACAATTTTTCTAATTTGTAAATCACTTATGAAATTTCATCTTATTCAGAAGGATGATATTCAATAGTTATTTGTGTATTTTGTATTTATTTATTTAAACACAAATATTGGTACAAGGGAGCATCAAATATATATTCGCCACACAAATCTCATTTGATTCGTGTGAGGGCTGTGATACTGCCCAGGTGCCCAAACTGAAGTAGGTGGTTTTCTTAGGGGACCACACTCCGAGCCTTTGACCGAAAGATCTGATCCACAAGGCAGTGGCGCACCGTAAGGAGATGAAGTCCCATGGTAGCCGGTTACCAACGATTGATTCATACGCCATTTGTTTCCTCAAGAAACTGAAGCCCATGTGCACCATTGGTTTGGAATCAGGGTTTTCTAACTCCCCTAGGTGAACTTTCCGTGTCCACCAACCCGGTTAAAGCTTTGGACATTCGCTTTTCGTCCTCTCAATTTCGTGAACAACAGTAATGCCACGAGAAGGCAGTGAGTAGGACTTTCCTGTCAGAGGCTTTATACGTGTGGCCGTGTGAGAGCATTTCCGGAGGGACAGCGGACTCTCCCCACTCTCGGCCGTACGAGAGCATTTGAGGGCTTGTTTTGATCATCTTATTGAATAGTTGATAATTGGTGATAGTTTTTAAACTTCTTTTTCTTCTACATATATAATCAATAGGGTTTAGTTTGGAAATAAATAAAGCCTATGTTGATTTTGTTCACATTATCCCATAGATTGTATCTTTTGATAATATCACTTTACAAAACAATTCCATTTTGATTCACACAACTTAATGATCTCATCTTATTGTATAATGACTTTGATATTTAGATTAATTAGTTAGGTTAACTCAAAGCGGTTTTATGTAAGTAGTACTATTGGACACAACTTTAATAATTCTAATGGTTAAATGTTTGCCGAGAGATATATGTAGATTCTAAGTTAGGTCTCTGGTAAGATAAGAGGTTACCCGAACAAAATAGTCAACTTAAATAAAAGAACTAGCAGAGACAAAAAAAACCACAAATACAACCAGCCACAAACAAGGCTTTCAGAAAAAACTGACCTACGACTCACTTCTACATGAGTCAAGCACTGATAATGTTGCCTAGAAAGACAATTTAAAACTTCTCAATTAAATCATGTAGTAATTTAGAGAGACCAACAACACTAAAAGGCTTATGTACTCCACTTCGAAATGAAGTACATAAGGTAAGATTCGATACCAAGACCTAATTGGATGAAAATCGGGTACTTCAATGAATTTCGATAATGTAATAAGAAGACGAAGATTATCAGAACTATGTGATATTTTAGCGCAATACATTTCGAACAATCTGATCACACATATACTTGTTAAGAACATTTATATATAAAAATAAAAGGTCAACTAGGCTGGTAATAAGGTTAAGAAATAGACAAGGATAATAATGATAAAATAATGTGAAAACAACTTGACACCTAATCACTCTGGATAATAAGCATTTATTACCAGGGTAGGTTTAAGGAGAGAACAAACTGTTTTTGAATACACAAAGGGGGTTTGAATTTTCGTATGGCTAAGGCTTCAATAAACCTCAGTATACGCCCTTTTACACTTTTAAACAACACAACAAAAGCTGAGTTAAGATCAATCTTATGACCTGTTTCGATTATATGTTTAGCAACAGAGGATGATGGATGTTTATCCTCTACTCTTATTGGGTCATTCGACTGTATTTGTTTTTGCAACCATTTCGGTACATGTTCACCCACCCTAATTATCAGATCACGATTGCTCCTCCCTATGTATGTGTGACCACACACACATTTAAATTGGTAAACGCAGTGGGATGTGACACAATCGTTTTCATGTCGTCTAGGCTTTGAATGAAGCATGGACCTTGTTCTTTCTTTGATCATGACCTTTGCTGCACAATATGTTTTGTTGATGACTGATTTAAGCCTTTGTTTCAGTAAAAGGCTATTTGAATCACCTCTAAATGGTAAGGTGATGTAAACAGGCTTTTTCTCTACCAAGGCTACAGCAGGTCTCGCTGTGCCCATAACTTTCCATCTATTGATAAATTTAGGTGGATAACCATTCCCGATTAATGTCATGGTTAACATCTTAACATCGTCATAAATAGCGTCGTTTGTGCAAATACGACGAAGCCTGTTAAAAAGGCACTTTACCAAACCACGTTTGTATTGCACAGGGCAATAACTATAGTAACTAAGATATTGACCCGTCCACGTCGGTTTTCGAAAAATGGATCGTTTTATTGAGCCATCTTCTCGTCTGCTTAGAAGTACATCTAGGAAGGGGAGTTGGTCGTTCTTCTCCTCTTCGCATGAAAGACTGATATGGTTTTGGATAGTGTTAAATTTATTCAAAAGGCAGTTTATGTCTTCCATTCTTTCGCCAATTACTAAGATGGAAGACATAAACTGCCTATTGAATAAATTTAACACTATCCAAAACCATATCAGTCTTTCATGCGAAGAGGAGAAGAACGACCAACTCCCCTTCCTAGATGTAGTGGTTTACAAGTCTTGATCAAAACATTAGAGATTACATGATATACAATTCACTTAATCATCTGACTATTTAACAGAGAACCAAAATGAAGCCAGAACAAGGTTTTATTAAAAGACAGAAAGGGAGATGTCAGTAAGTGAAATCATAGATCAATTCTTATATACATATAAATGAACAAATCAAATGAAATAGCATACTATACAATATAGGATGATTAACTAACTCGATTACTAGGTGGGAATGCATTTGGATTATTATTTAAACCATGTAATACATTTAATGCATTTTCATGATTATTAAATGCAACAAATCCATAACCAAGTGAACGATATTGTTGCCTGCCCGGTTGAAGATTACGCATAATACGACACTGATGATAGGATTACAAAGTAAAAAACAAAAAGAAAGAGAACAATATATACCATAAAAACAATTTTGTAAATGTATAGCATAAAAATAAACCATTCTTGTTAATGGTAAATAATCTTATATATATTCAGTTGAGTTGTAAACACAGAGTGGATTCCAATCGGTAGATCAGAGGGTAAATAACAACTAGATCTACGTGGTTTTGACATGAGATGTTTAAAACAATACTATAGGTCTATATGCTTAGCTCTTTGACTACTAATTGTCTGTTATAAGATCCCTCTCGAAATGCTCTCACATGGCCACGCGTATAAAGCCTCTGACAGGAAAGTCCTACTCACTGCCTTCTCGTGGCATTACTGTTGTTCACGAAATTGAGAGGACGAAAAGCGAATGTCCAAAGCTTTAACCGGGTTGGTGGACACGGAAAGTTCACCTAGGGGAGTTAGAAAACCCTGATTCCAAACCAATGGTGCACATGGGCTTCAGTTTCTTGAGGAAACAAATGGCGTATGAATCAATCGTTGGTAACCGGCTACCATGGGACTTCATCTCCTTACGGTGCGCCACTGCCTTGTGGATCAGATCTTTCGGTCAAAGGCTCGGAGTGTGGTCCCCTAAGAAAACCACCTACTTCAGTTTGGGCACCTGGGCAGTATCACAGCCCTCACACGAATCAAATGAGATTTGTGTGGCGAATATATATTTGATGCTCCCTTGTACCAATATTTGTTTAAATAAATAAATAAATAAAACTATGCTATTCATCTCGTTAATTTTATCCCATGGTGCCAATATGGTATGGAAAAGTAGGCTAACGCAAATTTGTGTCAGATTGTACGCTAATTATGACTGATTGAGAGTTTTGTATAAGGGGTAAAGACACAGCCCAGCTCCCTGAACAGAATTTAATGGAGTGTGGTTCGAACCTGCAATATAGTGATTAGTGATTGAGAATCTTGACAACTAAGGCACTGAATACATGCAGATTTCATTACTGGATCACGAGTCCAGATCTCACTCTTACCCCATTTATTATCTCCTGTACTGGCACAGCATGCGTGTGTTAAAGTATAATACATAACCTTGTACTTAGTTATCGTCCAATAACAACTATCAGTGAATATATAAGAAAACGCCAAACGTATGAGCAAATCAAACCTTACAAATTGACCATAACAATACTTAAATAAGAATACACCACTCATATATTCTAATCGTACTCACTTCTGAAATTTGGCGGTCCGTACCTTTCTTTAGAAATTTCATGCAAGCAGACTTTAAGTCATCATCTGACACATGTAAGGGTAGATTACGTAAACATAATCGAACATCACTAATAAAATAATTTGGATCCGTTAGCTTTTTCTTTTTCTCTCGTAATAATGCATCCCTTCTAGCTAAATCTTCTTTGCTTAAACCTTCGGCTTCAGATGACCCAGGACGAATAACTATATGAGAAAAGTAGAAAATAATAAAACGTAAAACAAATATTTTGGTTCAAGAAATGATAGAGAGGGAAGAAATCGTGTAGGGACAATGTATGTCAATCTTTAAATTCTTCCTACTATTCACTGTTGTGAATCAAGTTTGAAAGGATTCCCTTCTTATGCATAGTTCATAATACGGACTGATCGTGGACAAGTATTGAAAACCAGTAAGCATTAAACAATTATTTTATCCTGAAAGTGGAACAACTCAGCAGTGCACATCCACGAAAGCACGGGAGATTGAATTCGGTATCTTCGGGCCTCGCGCTAAGTGGTTAACTTTTAGCCACATTGTAAGCGTAGAAGATAGTGACACTAACTGATTGCCAAAGCATAGCAGAATCCTACTAATAAATAACTGGAAAGATATGAATCAGTCAATCACAACGTAGAACTTCGTATGTACGTACATCAGTTCGAGTTGCCATACCACATTAACACAGAGATGCAGTTGTTGATTCAAATCCCACAGTAATGTGAAAGATTAGGGTTTGAAGATGTTATACAAGGAGTATAATACAATGAAATAAACTTGAAAAAAGAAAAAAGATAGAGACATAAAGAATTCAGAAGATTAGAATTTGGGAGAACACAATGAGTGGATGCACCTTCGCCACTGCAAACGATTTTGAGCCATGTCACTCATGGTCTCTAACCATCGGTTGTTATCATCTCGCGGATCCCAACCAGGTAGTCTACACCTGCCAACATGGCTCAGTCCACTTGTCAGTGACTTCATGGACTTGTGCCACGGATACATCGGAAATAATCAATCTGTAGAAGTTGTATTATTAAAGTGATTATCATTATATGAAACGAATTTAGATGATTTAAAATATGTATATACAATAAGATTATCCACTTACTTCCAATAGATGCTAAATGCAAATTGCGGCCCTTTTGCTTCATAGCGTCTGCAGGGCCTACAAAACCTTCTGAATCATTTTCTTCATGTTTTCTTTTTCGTAGATTTTGTGCCTCTGTTCTAGAAACAGCAATCGTTATGTTTAAAGTTCGATTTTCCAAAGAAAATTGATGAGCATTCTAAATAAAAATAGATCAGCTGTATTATGGAATCGAGTATATTTCTTATTAAGTATAATATATTACATAATAACTTATCAATGAAACATAATCTTTTTCAACTAACCTCAGGTTTATCAGATTGTTGTAAGACATTTGATGCATCCTCAACATTTACAAACTTTACAAAAGCTGTACCACGGGAATGTTGTGTTGCTGGATCTTTAACTACTTTTGCGAATTCTAGTGGTCCGAACTGTGAAAAAAATTTGTACAACGCATCTTCTTCCACATCAAAGGATAGATTCCTGAAATAATACATGTACAGAGCGATTTAACCGGTATTAATGACAATTATTTTTAACACCATACTTTGAAGAAAATGCAAGTTAACAAAACAGCAACTGAAGTAAAAGAAGTTAGTTCAGAAAGAGCGGAATATCAACCGAAGTAATCATGACTTGTCCTTGAGTACAAGAAGGCGTGAAGATTATTGAAGCTAGTTTATGATGCACAACTACAAGAGTACCACTTCATACCTATTTCACTCACTTGAGATCCCACCAGGTATGACTTACGAAGCTCCTCGTCTCTCTTGGACTGAGTCTTCACGCACAATGATGATGTCGGTCAAATGACTTTTCTCCCATCTCTAAGGAGAAGTGGTCATGCAGTCATCTTATTCAAGTTTATAACTGAGATGGCCTGTCAAACAGTTGCTCCCGCCCAGCCTAACATATGGAAGGCAAACATAGAGGCAATAAACTCTGCAGCATCGGCTAAAGACTGGATGATTGACTCAGGGGCATCAGTAGAAGAGGCCTGGACTTATTTCAGGCAGATATACAGTCAGGTAACTCAACCATATATGCCCTGGACAGTTCCAAAGAAGAAGCACGGCCATCCCTGAATATGCCGGGATATTTGACGTTTATTAAGGCAAAAGAAGTGTTGGGACGTTGCTATCAGCCTTGACACAGCAAGTACTATGGAACGCTACAGATCGGTAAGAAGTAAGTATATGCTTAAAATCCGGGAATCTCAGAGAAAATATGAAATGCGGGTGGCACAATCTGCAATCAAGCAGCCTAAGAGACTATTCCCATACTAAAGCAACAGAATAAGGACGCAGCATTGGATTCCGACTAAGTAAAGACAAATAAACTTATCAGTCTTTTGAAAGGATCGCTACTACAGCGCCACAAAATAAATTTTTCTGTGGAAAGTATACACCATGCGTGGGAAGATGCAAATAAGTCAGTCATTATCAACTTATGTTGCCACATTATACCAGCACGGTAACAATTATTAAGATTTATGCAGGAGTGGTCGAAAAAGTAACAGTATCAGTGGTACCAGAAAAGGCTGGGTACAGGAAATACGACTGAAGAAAACGAATTTGCTGAATGAAAGGCACATTCGGTTAAGATAATTCCTCGGATCTCAATCCAGCAGCTTACACCTATGAACATTCCCAGTCACAGTTCATGAATCTATTAGATGTTTGATCTAGCTCACCGTTCTTCCCTTAGCTTTCTCACAACGCATTTCTACACTGTCAAATATAACAAGTCCAGTTAGGCTGTTGAGCATATAAAGTGCAAACCCATTACCTCAGTTTATAAAGATTCAAAATCTCACCAACCTATCTACAATCTCTATGTAGTACTCTGTGACTAACATCATTTCTTATTCAGTGGTCCGAACAAACCCAAGTAGTGCTTCACAGATATATATGATTTCATGCTATTAACCTACTTTTATTTTTAGAAAATGAAACGTTTATAATTTAAAGTTTAATTTTTTTGAGCCACTGTAGTTTGGATTTTATGATGTTCTAGAAACTCTGATAACGGTATTGACTTTACAGGCTGCATACATGTAAGCAAAGCGCTAAGCTGTGTGAAGTTAGGACCTTTAGTTAATTATCCTAACGTAAAACAAGCATTTTCGACATGATACGAACTGTAAAAACAAGTGTTACCCCAAAGGATGTGTTTAGGATTCATACATCACAACGCATATCAGTTCGTGATGGAAACTCCAACCCTAGTAGATAATCCTAACTCCCAATATCAAATTCAAACCCTACTTCGATATCTGCACCATGACTTTCCTCGTTGCTCATCAGTTCAGTAGCATACTCTAGGTTAACTACGGTAGTTATAGGCATGATTAATGCTGACACCCCAGTGTTGAGCATGTAGGAACAAAGTTAGAGACGAATCTTTCCAAACTTTCTAACAATGAGCGCTTAAATACTTAGACCTTCTGTGCAATTTCTCCAAAATTCTCCATAGCGGCTTCCTCGAAAAACACAAAATTTCCCCCAAAAATAGGGAGATTGCAAAATTTCCAAAGAGCTTTACCTTTACATGGATTAACACAGGTTCACCGACTTACTATGCTCACTACTGAAGACTGGAATGTATTGTCTCCTGTGTTTACTTTAGAGTAAAGTCTTGACGCAACAAATTTGTGGAATATCAGGAAAGGACTTTTCTATGAATTAGTGATGTTTCATGTCTAGAGATGAAATACGCCTATGGGAGTATCTGAGCATATTATCATGCTGTTCAGTCTTCAGTAATAAGGATAGTAGGTTGATGAACCTGTATTAATCTGGGCAGATTGCCTTTCAGTGAAGGTCCAGCTTCTCCTTGAAAATGTTCACTGACGGGGCCGATACCACTTGTTCGGGTAATGCGTTCCAGTCATTGACCGCTCGATGAGAAAAACGGGACCCCACCTTTATTTTATTAGATCGTGATTTGTGAACCTTCTTGCTATGACCTCGGAGATTATTAGTGCTGGAGAGAGTAGGAAGATAAGACATATTACCACCCAAATAATAATTAAAGATACGAAATGCCGGTATAAGGTGGTGAGTAATTATGACTTTATCACCCAAAAACGTCCTCCATGTCGACAAATATATTTCGTTTAGTTTGGTAGTTTTCATTGTATTTTAAGCGACAGAACAAGATGAATATTACCTGATAAATATCGTTCTACCTTCTGAAGTATCGGACCCCATGGGACTTTAGATACCCTTGAGGTGTTCTCAAGGACGTTCACGGATAATGTAACGTAATTTTTTGCTAGGTTTACACGCATTCTAAAGTACATTCCATTCTGAGTGTAGAAGTATAAGTGAAAAAAAGCTAGAAAGACAAGTAACAGCCAAAACATTTGGGAAACTGAATCGTTAAGCACATTGAATGCAAACAGTTCAAATGGTTCAAATGGTTGTGGACGGAATAGAAGAAGCTTTCGCTTAACGGGCTTCCGTGTCTAGTAGCAGTGAATCACTAATACCTCCAGCCAGGAACCTTAGGTATATCAACGATCACAGAGGGAAAAAAGAAGTTGGTAAACCATAATGAGATATCATCTTTAGTCCTTAAGCATACGTCAAGTTTCCCCTTAAAGGACTCCTGTGAAGTCGCTTGGACTAGCTCAGTCGGCAGCGAATTCCAGCACTTGACAACTCTTTAGGCGTAGAAGTTGTGTCTACAGTCCGTTCTTCTGTGTTGGGTCTCTAGTTTCTGGGTGTTACCCCTTAGGGTTGGATCGTGACTAAGCCTAAGTAGATGTTTAAGGGGATGACTAAGATACTGTGAGCCATTAGAAGGTCACCTCTAAGACACCTATACTCCAAGGGGTGAAGGTTGAGTGATTGGAGGCGCTCTTCATAAGGGTTGAATTCGAGTTACTCCCAATGGAGCATAGGCCGCCGACTAGCATTCGCCAACCCACTCTGTCCTGGGCCTTCCTTTCTAGTTCTATCCAACTTTCGTTCATTCTTCTCATGTCTGTCTCTATTTCTCGGTGTAATGTGTTCTTTGGTCTTCCTCTTCTCCTTTGACCTTCAGGATTCCATGTGAGGGCTTGTGTTGTGACGCAATTGGGTGCTTTCCTCAAAGTGTGCCCAATCCACTTCCAGAACTTCTTCCTGATTTCTTCCTCCTCTGGAATCTGGTTTGTTGTCTCCCACAGTAACTTGTTGCTGATAGTGTCTGGCCATCGGATCCGAAGTATTGTGCGTTGACAACTGTTAATAAACACTTGTATCTTCTGGATAATGGCTTTCGTAGTTCTCCACGTCTCCGCCCATACAGTAGAATTGTCTTGACATTTGTATTGAAAATTCTGATCTTGGTGTTGGTTGACGATTTTCTTGAGTTAAAGATGTTCTTCAGTTGTAAATATGCTGCTCTTGCTTTGCCAATCCGTGTCTTGACAGCTGCATCAGATCCACCGTGTTCATCAATGATGCTGCCCAGATATGTAAGGGTTTCCACATCCTCCAAAGCTTCTCCAACAAGTGTAATTCGATTGGTGCATGTTGTATTGTATCGGAGAGTCTTGTTTTTCCCTTTGTGTATATTGGGACCTACTGTTGCTGAGGTTGCCGCTACACTGGTTGTCTTCTCCTGCATTTGTTGTTGCATGTATGATAGAAGAGCCAAATCATCTGTGAATTCTAAATCGTCCAGCTGAATTCTAGCTGTCCACTGTATTCCAATATAATACGTAGAGTTGCGATTTGGTCAGTACACGATCTATCCTTACGAAATCCAGCTTGTTGATCTCGAAGTTGGGCGTCTACGGAGTCCCTCATTCTGTTTAACAATACCCTGGTGAAGACTTTTCCTGGAATTGAGAGAAGAGCGATGCCCCTGTTGTTACCGCACTTGTTGAGATCGCCTTTCTTTGGTATCTCGATCAGAAGTCCTTCTTTCCAGTCTGTTTGTGCTTGTTCTTCATCCCAAATCTTACTGAAGAGAATGTGGAGTATCTTGGCAGTTGCTGCTTAATTTGCTTTCAGTGCGTCTGCCGGGAGGTTATCTGGTACCGCTGCTTTGTCGCTCTTGATTTATCTGATGGTCGTGCTGATCTCTTCGATTGTTCGTGGGCCAACATCGATTGGGAGGTCTGTTGGGTGCTGCTTCGATGTTTGGTGGGTTCAGTGGAGCTGGTCGAATCAGGAGTTATTTGAATTGTTCTACCCACCTGTTCCGTTGTTCTTCAATATTGGTGATTACCTTTCTTGCTTTTCACCGTTCGTTCTGGCTTATGGTAATTTCCAGCAAGTTTCTTTGTTGTATCATACAATTGTCTCATGTTTCCTTCTAATGCAGCTTGGCTTGTTTGGAGTGCCTGTATATGCTACCCTTGTCGACTCATTTTAATTCTACACAGTAGTCATTTTCAGGATTTAGCACCTCGATCCTACATTTCCCGTGGTTGCATTAAATATTTTGTAGGGCCAGTGACGTGTCATGAACTTTGTCTAATCATCCAGGAATCATGTCATTGAATATCGTCAAGATCAGGGATAAACAATGAGCATCAACGAATTCCACGCTATAGACTGACCCACGGAGTGGTGATTGGACTTTTTTCCTTGTTCCTACTCTTACTAATTTACTTCAATCCTAGGTTCGTTTGTGTTTTACAGTCATCAAAGCAGCCGTAGTCCTTAGATATGACAACAAGGTAATCCACATTAGCTACTAACTGTGGGGTTTAACTTAGATGCTAGATGGCTAGTTTTACCATCCTTGTCTGACTGGAGTAGGCCACCAATCATTCGACACAGTATCCATGTTGGTGATCTACAATTCATTATCTGTTTAACGGAAACTATTGATTCCTAACATACGGGACAACGGAAAGAATTCTTAGTCGGTACTAACCAAATATATGGTTATTTTGTCACGTTACCTACTAATAGTTAAAGGATCCAGTGATACTGTGTTCAGGTCTACCAAAACATTATGATATGAATGAAAACTCTAAAAAAACTTACCAGTTACAATGACCTTCTTTGAAGAGTGATCTACAGTAAACATTGTTTTAATCATCCACTGGCTTTTTATCGAGGTCATGAAACTCCGAAACCTCATAGCAGTGCGTAGGATTTCACTGGAGTAAACTTGTGGCCGTAAGGTAACAGGAGTGTTCAGCATTTTCATATGACCTATTTGTGAAAATTGAAAGAATTGCTCGAAGATGTCGGATTTGTCAGTTGAGAGAAGAAAGTTTTTATTGGGGTCCACATGACATTGCTGAAAAAAGAACCTGGATTAGTTTTGTTTCATAGGATCAGTTGGTTAGACTTGTATCATAAAAATAATGTGAGATTTGGTGACACTTTAACTCTCCTTTGCACGTCGATAAACGCCTGGTCAAGTGATTCATGAGACAGGCCTAGCTTAAGCTATGCCTATTGACTTATAGGTTATCGTTTTCGCGATTACTAAGTACTCATATTTATGTCCGAATCATTTATTTGCAACATGCACGGGTCTTCAAAATTTCGAACGTAGAATCTAGTACATATATGCAGCGCACTACATATTACAAATGCATGCATTCTGACGCAGGGAATAATATGGTAACGAATTCACCTGGACCAAGAATAACGACGTTGACATATTCAGACCTATCACAATTTTGATTGTATTAAAAACATTCTGCTTTGCTTCCTTTGTATTATTTAAGTTTTTGTTAATTTGATCCAGTTATTTATTTGAAAGAAGTAGCTTACATAGAGTCACGAAACGTCAGAAATACAATTTTTCTACTCATTCGGTTACAACTACATAATCATATATATATATATATATATATATATATTCATCGTTTTATTTTGCGTCATTTTATTTTGCGTCATCACATCAGCACGGCTGGATAAAATTATCAAACCAAATCCAAGGGAATTAGAAGTAGTTACACGACCAATGGTATCAGAAAAGACCAGGATTGGAGAGGATTAAAAAAGTATCAGGAAACTTCAGGACCTAGAATCTAAGAGAATTATTAATATCAACTTTGAAACCGAATTTTTACGTAGTCTCTAATCAACCAGAATATCATTAAAATATGAATCTTCATCATTAAATTTCCCGTTTTTCTAGTTCTTATTTGTGAATGCTTATCATTTTTTTTCATATAACTGTACACCTGGCAGTGCTATTCTCGTCAAATAATTCTGGACTATTCGGTCTGGGAGAAGTATATTCAGTATAGGTGGCTTTAATTATGACAATGAAGTGATGAAATTGTCAACACCTTGCACATTATATTCACTCACTGTACATTATTAAATCATTCATCATTCGCAAAATCATAGTGAATAACAATCTCACCTGTAGCTACTTGAGAGTATATCCCAATACCTCCGATTCACCTTCATCTGTAAAAGTTTTCGACCATTTTCACACCTCATAATGTGTATAATGTACAAATTTCAATCCATACTTTTCGTATCTCGCTAAACAGTATTCAAAATACATGCCAAGTACCATTATTTTTGCTTGTATTTGGCATCATAATAGGTTTCTGAGTTTCTACGAAAACGCACGACTTAATTTACTGATCCGGACACACAATTATTTCATCCAAATAAATGTAACATAGATATTTTTATTACAGTGGCTTGATAGTTTTGAAAGCAGTAGTCGAAATATCTAATTAGCGTTCTAATTGTATGGCAAAGGCGCTCCACAAAAAAATGTAACATCATTCAAGAAGCCGTATCCTTCACGTTTAACATAATGCTCCAGAACAGTTGTAGATTTTCATCCTCCTATTTAGATGCATCGATTAGCGATATTCCAAAGATTTTCAGATGCATAGTTTCCGCGTCTTAGTTGTAGCGGAAATCGGTAATTAACTTAATCAGACTAAAAACATTCAGTGAGAGTAAAGGACTTTGAGTTTAAGATTCCGTAAAATTGTTTTTTTAGACGAGCATATCACAAATATAAACAAATAATGATGAAAAATGTAAACTTTTCTATACCTAGATCAATTATTCACCACGGAGCCTTCTCTTAAACAACGTCTTTATGACTTTAGTGAATAGTTTTTTGGGATAAACCATCAGTTACAATGGTCCTAGGGTTTGACACTATGTATTATTTTAAGTCACCACACTTTATATTACCACAGTGGTAGTTATTATAGTCGCTTGGTTCTCATATTATACTCTCGTTTTTTAAACTATTAACCAATAAATATCCGAGCTTTTTAACACGTTTATAATCGACTGTCCTCTTTTCAGTTTTAAAACTGAACAATTTGACTTGATTTCTAAATTAATTGCTCTAAATCTCCCACTCTAAAGGTTATATTAAATTCTAAATAATTGCAAACAGTGAAAGATGCTTATCAAGGTTATTTCTTACTGATGAACCAGGAACACGTACTGTAACCAACCTGTCTTGAGGATTAAAACCAGTCGCTATCCCATTTTTTTTCTCATATGCATGAGAGTTGTTTTCTGATTTTGAAACGTTTTTCGCTCGAGTTTAGATAATGTTGGCCCTTGTGTTTACTGCCTTACAGATTACAAATTTTTCTGAGAGCTGTCTTAAGTAGATGTTGACCCAAGGTTTATCAAAATCAACGCGCATAGAATTCTTATCATGCGTTATATATCTAAACAGGAACAATTTTGGATTGCTTGCAGTTTTGGACGTGAAGGAGCTGCTAAGAGGTTGATCGAATCTGGTGTGGATGTTAACTGGAGGTCCTATGTGGTATAGTCCTTCTTAATATATTATTTGTTGTCTAGTACGAATGCTATCCTATACATATCTGCTCCCAAGGGAAACCTAGTATTTTACAGATGGTTATTCGAGCAGGAGCAGATATTAATGCACTCGATTCAGTAAGTATATATATGTTCACTTTGTAATTTACCTTCTAGGGAGGTAATACAGCTTTGCATCATGCTGCTATGTCAGGCAATGAAACCAATGCTCAAATGCTTTTATATGCAGGTGTAAATGTTGATATAGTCAATAAAAATGGTTGGACACCGTTATTTAATGCTGTCTACTGGAATCATCCATCTATAGCTGAAATGCTACTGGCCAATGGTTCAAGTCCATTTTTGAAGAATAAGGTATTACATAATGTTAAAATGATAACCTTTTTCTCATTTCATGTTGGAGTTTCTATATATAACTAAGAGAGTTCACTTAACAAGTTAATTTATTTGATACCTGCTCCATAGCTCGCTCTCAAATGTTTTCTAATGTATCATTCATTTTATATGAATTGTTTTTGAGATATAGTCTCCTGAGGTAGTTCACTTTACTCTTGAAACGACTCAGTTCGTTTGTGGATTTGTGGAGATTGTAATATTTTCACTCCTAGTTATTATTTTGAAGAGGTGAACACGTGAGTGGAAGTATCCAAACGCTATATAACATAGTCCTAATAATAGTTTAAAGGTAGTTCATTCAATTTTGTGCACATAATCGACTTCTTGGTACTTCATGCAACAAGTAGCACAATGTACACATTATGAAAACACAACCGTAGCTGTTGCCGTCATGTGATAGTCGGAATTATCTGTCCTGGTGACTCAATCTTGCTACACTGGCTGGAACTCTTAGTGAAACGAGGGAAACGAAGAAATGAAAACCGCACTCATTCCTTTAATAACATTCAGGATCAATTAGACCGTGCACTTTAGGGATCGTATTATCAGTCATACGTAACTAATTTTCAACTTTGTAGTTTGAGTCTTCTTGTTCTTATAACTTATAGTAGTTAGGACATCGTATACGTTCAGCCCGTCTTACTTTTCAAGGTGAACATTTGACTATATTTTAATTAGTAGTGGGTATTTTTTTTATCAAAATGATCATCAACACTCCTTCCTTAAATGATCTTTATTTTCAAAATCGAGTCGAACAGTTGTGTACAAGCCTAAAAACAAAATTCGTCTGTGAATGTCTATCGAATTGTATTTCAAATGAACATCTATTTATATTCTGGCAATAACAATAATAAACTAAACAACTACACTCCCAAATGCCCTGGTACGGCTCTCCCTCTCGAAATGCTTTCACATCGCCACGTGCATACAACCACTGCCAGGGAAGTCCTACTCACTGCCTTCTCGTGGCATTACTGTTGTTTACGAAATCGAGAGGACGGAAAGTGAGTGTCCGGCGCTTTAACCGGGTTGGTGGACACGGAAAGTCTACCTAGGGGAGTTGGAAAACCCTGATTCCAAACCAATGGTGCATATGGTCTCCAGTATTTTGAGGGAACAAGCGACATACGAACCAACCGTTGGACACCGTCTACCGTGGGACTACATCTCCTTACGTTGCTCCACTGCCTTGTTGATCAGACCTATAGGTCAAAGACTCCGGGTGTGTCCCCTTACGAAAAGCACCTGTTTGGGTTTAGGCACCCGGGCCGTACCCCAACCCTCACACAAGTCGAATGATTTCTGTGGCGCATATCTATTTTGTGCTTCCTTGTACCAACATTTATGTGTTTAAATAAATAAATAAATCTAGTTGTGTTTTGAACAAAGTGAATCTTTTAAAAATTCCTCATCCATTGAAATATTTTAAACGTCTTCATAAGATCCTTTTTCACACTTGATTTTAAACTGGTTGTTTGTTTGTTTGTTTGTTTTTGACTCTATAGAATGGAAGAATTCCTCTACATGAATTATGCCGAACTAAATCCAAAGATTCTGTTCGAATTCTTAAAAATTTCGAATTACTTCTTGAATGTATGAATAAATGTAAACGAGAAGCATTAGTCAGTATGACTGACTGCAAGCCTGATCCCATTACTACTACTTCTGCTACTATTGATGACAATCTAAATTTGAATGAAACTACAATAGATAATTGTGGAACTTCTATCGATTTGGATAATATGAGCTTAAGAGCATGTTCTCAAAATGATTTGGATTCAGAAGTAAGCAATTTTATAGTGTAAATTATTATATTTAATGAAAAGAATAAAACATTTGTGAAGTGTCTCCAAATGAGCTTCAGCTTTAATTATGGACTGTCACCAACCAAAGAACCGTCGAAATATAAGAAGCATCAAACAGCTGTTTCGTTTTAATTTTTGACCTGAAAGTTCTCAGTCCGAACATATATATGAATTAATGATTGGGGATTACTAAGAAGTCCCAAATTAGGATGAAATGATTGTATATCGGTTGATGAATCTCATTTCTCTTCAGTTAATGTCATTCTGTAATGAGAAATAATTCAGGGAACATATTTCATTTGTCATAGTAAAATGAAAACATGAATTTGATAAAAATTTATTTTCAGGCTGACTTTACCCCACTTCTATTTGCTTGCTATCATGGACATTTGGAACTTGTCAAAGCACTGTTGGATCGTGGCGCTAATGTTTCCGTCACTGACAAGGTAACAAATATGATCCACAAAGTATTTGTTCGTTAAAAATTCCATAATCTTTATCTCATATTTTTCATTTAAAAATTAGTCAACCTTACTTCGAATACTATAGGACATTAGAAATAATTAGCAATACACTTTTATCATTGTATATATCACTAAATAAATTCAGTCAGTCAGTCAGCTGCAATGTAGGACCAGGCTCATATATGCATCGGTCTAAGTTGCCATACCTCGTTAGCACAACAAGATGAACACCAAATTCATAGAAGTAGTTAATTTAGTGGTGGTAGTATATAAAAGATAAGTTGTATATAAGGATACAGTATAGGAAGGAAGAAAGATATGAAGCAATTTTTTAATCTTAAGGTTTAAGGGAAGACAGGGAGTGTATACACTTACTCCAATGTGATCGATTCTGAGCCATGTCACACAGAGTATCCAACCATTGGTTACGATAGTCGCGCGGACCCCAACCAAGTATTCTGCATCTACCAACATGGCTCAGACTAGAAGTTAGTAAATTCAAGCACTGATCCCACGTTTTGGTTTAGCGGCCCCTAACTTTCTTCCGACCATCCCCTACATTAGTCAGTATTTTTAAAGGATGTTTTGTTGATTGATTCCCTACTTATATGTCATAATCCGCATTCTTATTCAGCTATTATTCATACTCTGAACGTTCGATCAGTTTATTTATGCAAAAGGATTATACAAAGGGACTTTGAAAACTGTCCTATTGCAAACTCACGTAATAATACCTGTAAGTTGTATGTGTTTTTGGATGATTCCAGGATAACTCAGCGATGTACATACAGTAGAGTGACCTTAGTGTTACTCCTCATTTATTACTCACCCTTGATATAATCAGTGATTTTTCCTTTTATATTCAGCACTATTACTGTAATCACTAAACTTATATACATTATTACTTAGTTTCTGGTTAATGTGTATAAACAAGCTTATCAAGTTATTTTCACATTCTCTAAGTAAAGTTTATTTATTTATTTAAACGCATAAATATTGTTACAAGAGGGCACCAGATATGTATGCGCCGCACAAATCTCATTTAATTTGTATGAGGGCTATGATACTGCCCGGATGCCCAAATTGAAACAGGTGGTTTTCTTAAGGGGCCACACCCGGAGCCCTTGACCTAAAGATCTAACCCACAAGGCAGTGGAGCATCGTGAGGAGATGCAGTCTCATGGTAGCCGGCGACCGACGATTGATTCATACGCCATTTGTTCCCTCAGGATCCTGGAGCCCATGTGCAATATTGGTTTAGAATCAGGGTTTTTTAACTCCCTTAGGTGGACCTTTTGTGTCCACCAACCCGGTTAAAGCACCGGACATTCGCTTTTCGTCCTCAAGAAGGAGAGGAGACTCGGCCATACCAAGGCATTTGGGGGCTCTAAGTAAGGAAAACGATATTGTATTCCAGATTGAGCAAGCCATCAAGCAATAAGTATTTACTTGTCCAATAGTACAGAAGGGGAATAACAAAATGGTTATATTGGAAATGCACTATTGTATGACTAATAAGTTTTCGATACCAAAATGTCTGAACTGATAATAGAATGATGATAGTCATGAATTGTAAAAGACAAAATATTTTGAACCCCGTGCTTTTGCAAATCACTTTCAAAATAACAATGGTTTTTTCTACTTATAATGCACAAAATATTCTCTTGTTCTGTTTTTACTTGCTAGAATCATTGGACAGCTTTACATTGGGCTGCACAACAGTGCCATGCTGATATTGTTGAAGTACTATTGGATTATGGTGCATCAATATATGCGAAAGATTTTGTATGTGTAAATTATCACCATTTCTTGTCATCCTTGGGAATTGTATTATTCTAAGTTTTTCTTTCTTTGTATGATTCATACACCTCTCTGGCGAGTACTACCCACGACCACAAGGTCTAAATCTAGAGTTTCCTCCTGACTGACCTCAGGGATGTAACACTAAATCATACTAGGCACAATACTAAGTCACTTAGAATTCGATTCCCCAGTTCGGACTAGACAAACGTACACTGATCACTGCTCGGTGATTAATCAAAGGTCTAAATTCGCTACTCAAAAATTAGGAATTGAATGGCTAAATCACTCCTACACGTGATCATTGTTTGTAGAATAATGTTTTAAAAATAGTTTGTTATTTGCAGTTAGTCTTGTGAGAACTCATATAACTATGTAGCACTTTTGCATACATCTGTTACTAAGTACATAATATTGCTTATTATTTATATGTTGATTCGCTAAACAATAATTAAATCCACAAATGTTACTCATGACGGATTAATCACAGTCAAGTTGCCATTGCGAAACAGAAAGCTCCAGATAGCTATTTTGTTGCAACAACAGTAATGCCACGAGAGGGCAATGAGTAGGACTTCCTTAGCAGAGGCTGTATGCGCGTAGCCTTATGAGAGCATTTCGAGAGGTAGAGCGGACTCTTCGCACTCTCGGCTGTACCAGGTCATTTGGGGGCTGATATGGATTAATGACAGATTTGTTTATGTTTCTGATATGTTTACTAAATCATCTTTTAGGCGTGTATTTTTTTCCATTGCTTTACTTCTAAATAAAACATTAAAATATTGAGTCGTTAATCAGGCTTCTCTTCATAGTGATATATTTATTTATATAATCTATTGAGTAACGGATTTTTAAGTAAATATGCAGAATGATAATGAGAGCTTGACAACTAAATCATGTGACACAGAGAACATGACACCACTGAAAGCATCCACCTGAGCTGCAACCCTGTATCATATACATATATATAATCTACCAAGTAACAGATTTTTAGATAAACGTTTTATTAACTTTTGCAAGTAATATACCTATTAAAATGATCACATCAGTAGGTGGTGTGTATGCTGACGATTTCTAAATTTAGTAGTCTAATACATACTATTATATATATATTAGTAGTAGTAATGTGTATTGTATAAATGGAAAGTGTATTAGAATTAATTAATTTTTGATAAATTTTTCTATGTATTTATGTACAAACTTTATTTATCCTGATATGTTCTTCGTTATTATTATCATTTTATAACTTGATACATTGAACCATTTATTATTTAAGCACATAAATATTAGTACAAAGGGGTACCAGATATATATATGCCGCACAAATCTCATTTGATTTGTGTGTGAGGGCTATGATACTGCTCGGGTGTCCAAACTGAAGCAGGTGGTTTTCTTAGGGGGGGGCACAGCTAGAGCCTTCGACCTGATAGTCTGATTCACAAGGAATTGAAACAACCTAAGGAGATACAGTCCCATGATACCCGGTGACCAACGATTAGTTCATACCCCATTTATTCCCTCAGGATACTGGAGCCCATGTGCACCATGTGTTTAGAATCAGGGTTTCCCAACTCCCTAGGTGGATCCCCCGTATCCACTAAGCCGCTTAAAGCGCTGGACATTCTCTTTTCATTCAGTTTCGTGAACAACAGTGATGCCGCGAGAAGGCAGTGAGTAGTACTTCCCTGGCAGTGGCTGTGTACGCCTGGCCACTTGAGTGAGGGCATTTCGAGAGGGAGAGTGGACTCTCCCCACCTTCGGTCGTGGTATTTGGGAGTCATCGATATTTAGCAGTATATTTTTTAGATGGTTAATCGACTAAGAGCGTGATTAGAACTTTGATACAATAAGCCAATCGAAAGCTGTCAAGAGAAAAAAACCATGTTTTGCCAATCAAAAATCTCCAGTGATAAGTGCTTGTTATTGGCCAAGAAATTGTTTCATTTTCTAAGTTTATATATATATATAATGACATCATTTGTTCGTAGTTTTTTAAGAACTGATAGTAGAAAATCATTTGACTCATATTTCATTTTCCTTTATTACTTGTCTCTTTTCCTTGCCCTTAGCATGGTTGTATGCCATATGCGGTAACAAGTGATATAGGTTTACAAGAATGTCTTTCACCTGATATTGACTATCCAAATATTATATCCAATGGACATGTAACCACTGACGATGAAGAAGATGACGATGACAAGGACAATCATAATGATGATGTCAACGACGTAGACAGAAAAGAAGGAGCATCTAAAATAAAACCAAGTCCTCTTCAACTACAATTATTCCAATCTTATCCACAAATAAATATGAATGATTCATTAGATTCATCTGTGATAACTAAACAACTTAATTTAATGGAATTATCTTTAGTTGAAAATCATATGGAAATATCCACTGCTGAAATAGCATCACCTGAAGTTTATATTAGCACTGTATAATTATCAGCAATAACAAGTGAAGAAGAAAACAAAATTCTAGCTTCTTTTTGGCTTTGTTCTTTCTTTCTTTCTTATACAGATTACTTGTATTGTTGCCTTAAAGAATGTCAACTTGTTCTCTATTCTATTATTTATTTTTTTAAAAATGGCATTATTCATGACTAAACTATTATCAAATTTGTATCTATAATGCATGTCTTAAACAATATCATAATGTTTGCATGTATATATCCTGCTTGAACTGCACATACAAATAATACCCCCATATTATTAAGTCAGTCAATCAGCTACAACGTAGGACCAGGTACATTTATGCATCGGTCCAAGTTGCCATACCTCGTTAGCACAACAAGATAAACACCGGATTCATAGAAGTAGTTAATTTAGTGGTGGTAGTATATAAAAGATAAGTTGTATATAAGGATATAGTATAGGAGGGAAGACAGATATGAAGCAATTTTAATCTCAAGATTATTATTATGATTGGATAGTCGTATTGAATGATCATTGAGGAATCTTAGTTACACTTATTGTCAAACTGTCAGGTTTCTTCTTTTTTTATACTTAGATGGGTAGTCTAGCTTAAAGCTTTAAGGTTTGTTGAGTCTGCTATGTTTTGAGTAATACTAGCTTTTCACGTTGAAAACACATGCGATTGGCATAAAGTTCAAATGAATCTGATGTAAATTGAATTAAAATGATGATGTTTACTAATAACAGTATATTGATAGCTTATGAGAAGAGAATACATCGATGCATTACTTTTTTTTCATTCTTCTTAAATCTTTCCTCCTTTACAATATGTCGCATACTTTCTTCACATGTCCTGCATATTTTGTTTGTCTATTTTAATTTAAAATAATGTTTTAATTTGACATTTTGATGTAATGTTTTTGTCTCATGTATAGTTAAGCATAAGATTGCCAAGTTTTCACTTTCGTTAAATAAGTGCTACTTGGATTGTTAAATGATGTGTTTTACTTCGATTTTCATTCATCCTTAATCGAAGTTAGGTTCTATATTTCTTATGATGGAAGCCAATTGAAGTTGATTAAGTTCCTGACCACTAAGTATACCTGTTCCTTCCTGTCGGTCGATGAATCTATGATGTGTCACATAAACTAACGTTCAGTTCAACATCTACTGAGTACTTGGAAATGTTTGAAAATAGCATTTATAATTGCTGATATTGATGAGAGAAGCCTTGTAATGTTCATAGTTTATTTATCTCAAACCCATGCATACGTTTATTATGAGGAATATTAAAGGAGAGCGAATCAAGTTTTACTGAGTATAAACCTGACGCATCTGAATTCGGTCTTAATAGAGAATAAGATATCTTTTGCGAAATTCCTTATTTACGATGGACAAAATTTTCATTTGGCCTGATAAATAGGTCTCTTTTTTTGCTTTCAAATACCTAAGGGTATAATAGATGCATGGTGAAGAGTAAGACACATTTGTAATGGGCGACTTCAAAAGCCTGAGAACTTAGACCATTCAAAAGGATCATGCTTTTTTATTTGAGTTTCTGTCCAGAATACTACATTTAAGCAGTGGCCTTATAAGAGAAAAAGCCCCAATAATGACAGTTATTTTCCGCCAAAATAAGCATCAGAATAAAATTAGATTATACACTCATAGTCCTATCTACAGGTTACATATGTTTTTATTTGAATTTTAAGCTGTCTTCCAAGGATATTAGTCGATATTACTGTCACTTTTTTAGTAAGAGTTATTTCGTAATTCTGGCCCAGATAGCCATCCTTTTTATATTCAATCCTAACTGGGTGGCTCTTTAACGATTTTTTACTCTAGTGTGTAAGAATCTGTTAAACTACCCAAGGTCATTAGCGATATAATACATCACAGTTATATTTTAATAGTCCGTTCATATTTTACTGGTCAAATGAACATAGCTTCTATCGTAATTGGGTATAGTTTATTATTCTAACTGATTTTCTTCGGATTCGTTTCTGGACAGTAAAGATGACCGGACAATTACCATTTTTATTTGACGAGATATGCCGGAAATCTAATATTTTAGAATTTGCCATAGCTCTTTAAAAAGACTCAACAACATTATTAATATATTCTTTAATTGCTTTCAAACGATACGGGTCAAAATCTTTCTTAAGGATGAAAAGCTGTTCTTAGTGAACTCATCCACAGATACTTCACAATCATTAGAAGTAGTAGGTTCTGTACGGCTTGTTCGTGTAGTTTACTTGCACGTGGTCTTCTGTTATCAAGGTAGTCTGTTCTGTTTTGAATATGATGCACGAGTAAACGTGAAAGACTACTTTCAATGCGTAAAATTAGCCGCTAAAGTGGGAGTCATCCTCTTTCTTGGAAAAATCATGAGCATATATTTTAAGCACATGCTGAAGATGTGGTCCGGAAAGACAACAAAAATTGACAAGCAAGATACTCGATTGAGAAAACAACACCATCATTGTCTTCCAGATTTAAAAGACATTCTTATCTTTTGTTCGACGAACTTCAGTTTGCTATCCCACGCTTTTATAAGAGTATTAGCTACAAAGGATAAGTTTGAAGTTACAAATTGGGGGCTGGAATAACAGCTATTTAAAAGTGGGTAGTTTAGCTATCCAATTAGTTGTAGCATTGCTGAAAACCAGTTAACCCGTCTGGATTATCTCTTGCCGAACACCGTGGTCTGACTTAGTTTTTTAATCTCTATTCATTTATTCCAAAAAACCTGATGGTCTGAGCGGTAATTATGTTAAGTGGTTGAAGATACTAAGTAAAATGGTCAATAATCGGTCGCAGATGCACTAACGTTTTATATTCCTCTACGCATTATGTTCTAATTTCTTTTCGCGCATATCAGAATGATTTCTCATTCCGAACCTTATTTTTAATACTTATCTATTTTAATATAACTGATATTATTATTATCCTGATTTGTTTGAAGGTCATTTTCATAATCCTATCTCGTACCAAGTTGTGTGGCGATTTACGCTGACTCACTTTCATTCCAGATTTTACTTGGACTACGAATGATTTGGTATCTGCCTCGCAATAGCACTGTAACTAAACTAGCAGGTATGTTTGTTGTATGGTTACTCTTCAAACGATACTGGAAGAAAGCTTTTAACTAGAGAATTTTCAAAAGCCTACATTTGTATTGCTTTCTCTGTGTATATTTTATTCCGAATTGAACTGTATATTGCAACAGAGCAACATCCTTCAGGCCACCGGATATTCGGGAATTAGTTCAAAATACTCAAAAGTTTGTTGAGTCTTTTGATATGGATGAACTCATTGTTAGCTCTCACAATTTTTTTAGTGTACATAAAAGTCACTTTCCCTAAAAATTCAAATATGACTGCTCTACATGAACTCTAACAGATTATTTAAACTAAATAAACGTATGATTATAATTAATCACAGGTGAGTATTCTTCGTGTGGTTAAACGTTAGGTAAACACAAACACGAACATAGAGGAACTATCAAACCATTCAAAATACCACCGAGTTCACCCTTCCCATCCAATAAATAAACGTTTAATAAGCAGTCACTTATTATAAATAACCTTTATTACAAACTGTTTCTGAACCAAACTTTCGACATGACGTTCCAGCATTCCAAAACCAGAGGTAAACATATGGTGAATGCAAAACTGTACCAGTAGGAACTTATCTTCCAACCTTTTATTATAAAGTGAGAAGTCAGTATAACACCGGAAAAATGGCAAGAAATAGCTATAGAGATCTTTGTGTTACAATTTCTGACTTACATATAACATTATGTACATTTATAAACATTGTAGCTCCACTTATAAATCCTACAAGTTCCAGCAGCAGCAATATGACAGAAAGAGAAAATGAAATGATGTACCTGAAGTAATTTCAATAGATAAACTCCTACTCGTAATATTCCTCAGCTAACTGATTAAAAGATATCCCGTCCTTTTGTGATTTCCTACCCTGAAAGGTCATACTTAAACTCAAAACACTAACATCATTTAAAACTGAGCAGAGGCAGATAATTATATGAGCCAATAAAATCAGAAACCTAGTAGGAACAAGAAAGCTAGAATAACCACTCATTTGAGCGTCACTTTCGAATTTTCGCGTCAGCTGTTGCCATATATAAAAACAATCCCAATTCCTGACAAATGACACTCGCAAACAGAACTGGATCTTGCGTGAAGATTGATACTAACTATTCTTCTAGAGCAGCTTGTGACGCTTAGTCTCCGTGATGCTTTCGCTTTGTACTGAAAGGACCTGAATCGTACCTGGAGCTCAGTGTAAAAATCAGCTTAATTCCCACTAGTCCTTCTGAAACCTATATGATATTCTACTTTGATGTGTGAGAAAATGCTGAAGAAGCGACTGTTAAATGTAATGTTAACTTTTGTTTTAGTGTTTTGTCCTGCCATCAAACTTAGTCCGTGAATGATAGTCCTAATATTAGTTTACAATCGCCATTGGTAAGGTGAATGCAAAGTGACCTCCATTATTTTCACCATTAATGGCGCTTCCTTTTGACCAGTCTCCACTTGAATAATATTTACTATACTTGATAACTAAGATCCCTGCAAGCAAAAAATTTTGAAAATTACGTGCGAAAGACAACCCAACCTCCCAAGTCGTCCTCAACCCTCCGGAATCCCATAGTACGCCTGACGCGACTGTGGGTACTACTCCAAAGAACGTCGACGATTGGGTACGGGTCGTGAGGAAAAAACTACATAGTGACGTAAAAGGAAATCCTACCCCTACCAAAAAGGTCGAAAAGCCGAAGTCTGATCATAGCGACAGATCAGTCATTTCCCATAGAGTTATGGAGAGTGAAAGCTCAGAACCAAAAGCTCGTTTTGAGCATGACATTGTGTTGATAAAACAACTACTCAACCAAGTTAAGCCCCAAAACATCTCCGTAGTCACCTTGCTAAAGGTGTATAGACTAGGAAACCTAGCGCATCTGAAGCCTAATCAGTCTAGACTGCTCAAAGTCGTTTTCAAATCCCAAAACGAACGCGACTTAATCTTAGAAAATGGACACAAATTAAAGGGTTCAGGAGTTTTTTCTTCGTAGGGACTTACCGTTAGCGGACCGTGTAAAAAGACGGAAAGCCGAAAAAGAACTACAGCTCAGATTAGACGCTGGCGAAAAAGACCTGAAAATTGTAAATTTTCGGGTTGTGAGGCTTCGACAGAGGATGATGCCGAAGCCACACTGGGTGAAGCACGAGGCCACCTAAATAGGCTTCGGATCTGTTATACCAATGCCCGGAGCTTACTCAATAAGCTAACGGAACTAGGTGTACAAATTGACTCAACTAGGCCAGACATAATCGCAGTCACAGGAACATGGCTGACGCCGTCTATAGATAGTCGGGAACTTGATTTCGAGGGTTTTACATTAGTAAGGGCCGATAGAATACAAACGCGTACAGGAGGGGGAGTAGCTTTATTCATTAGGAATGCTATTCCATTCACCATTATCGACAGTGTATCCCATGAGAGTGGGACGTATGAATTAGTTAGCTGCCGCCTGAAATGCAAGGGACAAGAGTTGCTGCAAAGTTTGATCTATCGCAGTCCAAGCTGTGAGGCATCATCCTTACTAGATCTTATATTGACTCATTATGAGGATGACGTTGCAAACCTGGATTACATGCCACCCCTAGGCAAAAGTGATCATACAGTTTTAACCTTTGACTTCCATATAACTGTCGATCACGAGCACGCCTCAGCTCAATCCAGACCTAACGTCTGGAAAGCAAACATACCAGACATCATGAAATCAGCATCATCAGTAGATTGGAAAATAGACCCAGAGTCATCAATCGAAACGGCTTGGGACGTATTCCGGAATTTATACTTAAAAGTTACCGCCCCCCACATCCCTTGGACTACACCTAGGGGGCCGAGAAACTCCCCACCGTGGTTCAGTAGGGAGGTTCGCATCCTTCTCCGTAAAAGAAGGAAAATGTGGGATAGATTTAGGTTACTGGGGACTGACGAGGCAAAATCTCAGTATCAAAAGGCTCGAAATATCTGTGCCTCGACCCTCCGTAAGTCCAGAAATCTGTACGAAGAGAAAATCGTTAGGGAATCCATAGAATGCCCTAAACGCTTGTATTCGTATATAAACCAAAGGGCAAACAGAAGAAGAAATGTTCCTTCACTATGGGGAGACAGAACTGCCTCATCACTAGTGGAGGACGACTTTGGCAAAGCTCAAGTATTCTCTAAATACTTTAGCAATGTATATACCATAGAAACACACTTCTGACCAGTCCATGAAAACCCCTCACAAAAACACTGGACAGGGTGACCGTTAAAGAATTCGATGTCTTTGGTCTGCTAATTAAGCTTGACATAGGTATATCCACTGGACTCGATGAACTGCAACCTAGGTTACTAAATGAATTAGCTAACTTTGTTGCGAACCCTTTAAGTGTATGTTTTAATCTGTCCGTAACCCAGGGTCGTCTACCAAAAGACTGGAAGAACGCCATAGTAAGTCCAGTCTTCAAAACAGGTACAAAACATAAGCCTGAGAATTACCGACCAATTAGCCTAACTAGTGTGGTTGTTAAAATCTTAGAAAACATTATTCGGAAGGAGCTGTTTAAGTATCTCGATGAAAACCGGATCCTCTCGGAAAAGCAGCATGGTTTTAGAACAGGTTACTCTTGTCTCACAAACTTATAGATCTGTGATATTGAGATTGTTCACCTACACTCACCATTAAGACTCATGTTTCTAATTTTTGTGCTGGATTAACTATTCTACTAAGACAACCTTTAACATGCTAACTCGGACTTTTACATGAAAACTGTGTGGCAGGCATCGGATGATAAAAAAAAACTGACTGTAAAGGATATGGTTGCTATTTTACTCAACACTCTACTCTCTATATGCACTCTCTGTTCTTCCTCATTCCAACCTTGACTTCCCTCCTTCATTGGAACCTACTCCACCTTGATAAATATCACAACTCATTGTTCTTTATTACTGCCTTCTCTCTTCTGGAGCCCCTAATCGCAGTTCACTCTTGCAACATGAGCTAGTATCAATTTAATCTAATAATTTATCATACCTCCATCTGTTTCACTAATAAATGTTAAGCATTGATTATCGCTCATATCCAAATGCCTTGCTGCTCCTCGGTTTCTCTTTTATTTTTTCTCTTCAGAATCTTGCTCTGAGGGTGAAGCTATGTAGCTTCTGACATCTGGAACAAGCTTGACGAACGCGCCTTCCCAAGGTCATAGCTCGAACCAGGCGCTCCACAAGCCTACTTTATAACAACTATAAACTTAAAAAGCTGCATTACATAAATACATAGCACTACCGAAACCCTATTACACTTTTTGTCGAGATTGGATCTGGTATATAACGTGGACGCTGTGCCCCTTTGGAAACTATTCTTATGAAAACACATTATATGTGAACGAATGAACTGCTATCAACTTTTATAGATTATAATTACTAAACAAGCTTGCTTGGGATGCATACTGTGAACCAGTATATGTTGTAAATTGTAGATCATGCCTGTAAAAATGGCGTGTACCTGCTATTGCAGAAATATATTATTATTATTATTATTATTATTATTAGTCGCTCGTGAAAGCTGGTGCGCTCTTAAGGACCAAAAGTTACCTATAGACGTAGCTTATATCGATTTCAGCAAAGCCTTCGACAAAGTTCCGCATAACCGGCTGTTATATAAGCTAAGGAATGTCAGGATTGGAGGCAATCTATTGATGTGGATAAAAGACTTCCTAGTTGGGCGTCAACAAAAAGTAAGGGTGAACTCCAAGTTGTCTAGCTGGGAAACTGTGCTTAGTTGAGTCCCCCAGGGTACAGTTTTGGGGTCAGTGTTATTCCTCCTGTACGTAAATGACCTCCCTCGTCTACTATCGTCATCGGTCTTACTCTATGCTGATGATGTCAAGATATGGAGAGCGATACAAAGCAAGGGCGATAGCTTAGAACTCCAAAATGACCTGGAGAGATTATCTGAATGGTCCCAAACCTGACAATTACCGATAAATACTTCCAAGTGTATTGTGATGCATATCGGCCACCAGGGTACAGATACATACACGATAAATAACACTGAGTTACCTATTGTCCAGGCACACAATGACTTAGGCGTCATCGTTAGTCAAGACTTAAAGACTACTACACACTGCCGTGCAATAGTCGCCAAAGGTTTTAGAACTTTATGGTCCATACGCAGGGCTTTTAGGCATCTTGACGCTCAAACGTTTCTGACTTTGTATACAGTGCTCGTACGTCCTAAACTTGAGTACTGCATACAAGCAGCTAGCCCCTGCCTAAAAAAAGACAGTGAACTCTTGGAAAGGGTTCAGAGAACAGCAACTAGGCTGATTCCCGGAATAGCGAAGCTCCCGTATGGTACGAGACTGACCAAGCTAAACCTATTCCTGCTGTCATATAGAAGAATCAGAGGCGACTTGATTACAGTTTTCAAGTTGCTTAATGACAAATTTTCAACTGATATGCCCTCATTTTTCTTGTCTTCCAAAACAGAAAATCTACGAGGACACTCCAAAAAAGTTCACAAGCCCAGAACGAATTACTTGTCAGCTGACTACCGACTTTCCCATCGAATCATCGAGTGGAATTCATTACCTCAGCACGTGGTTGAGGCTCCATCCGTCGACTCCTTCAAAAGAAAGTTAGATCAGCTGAGAGACCATTGATGATGCAACGGATGTTCTAGTTTTAAAACTAGCTACCAGTAGCACCTTCTATATTCGATCGTTCCCAGTCAGATAGAAATCAGAAGTCAGACGAGAAGAGGCAGGAAAGATATATTTGATTCGTTACCAATATATCGAGGACCTTTTCTATAAGCTGGCTAATGAAACGTAGGAGCTGTGTCCCACGCCGTGTTGAAACGTGATCTGGTGCGGATGCATGACCGAAAGCCTTCAGTTAAACAAGTCCACTTAAACAACATGGTCAGCATCCAATGTCGAACACTTAATGAGCTATTGATTTTGGGGAATTATTTACGGCTACAGATCACTCCCCCCCCTAGTGAGGTAGTGATGCCCCTAAGACGTGACCAGCCAGAAGTTTGAACCCAACGAGTTTGTCGTTGGTAAACACTCTTCTGATAGCTTGCTTCGTTTAGCAGCGTCTGGTCGTCTTTCCTTAAACTATGGGACCAAAATGTACAACGTAGCAATAAAGAAATATAGTACAATGAAAAATTCCGGTTCCTCGCGAAACTTCGTCGTTCTTTTCCAGCCGTCCTGGAAAAGAGGAAAAATAGAACGTGTGAGTGCATGTCAAAAATACACTCGTACTTGCGTAGGGACACAAGATGAACGGGAAAAAAATGAATAAACTAATACACTTACAAAAAGCGTAAAAGCGATCGGAAAAAATGGTTTTCTTTTGGTTTTTTTTTATATATATAAAAATATATATATATACGCTCAAAAAAAAATAAAAATGTTTTTTTTTTGTTTTTTTATATAAATAAAAAATGAGCATATTAAAAAAAATTTTTATAATAAACTATGAAAGGGTAATTCAAGATAAAGCTTATGTCCTACGTGCAATATTCGTTAAGATGTTCTGGAAATCTTACTCGTCTTCCAGAACGCGTTGTTTTAGGTTTATCTATCGACGTTGACGAAGTATCAAGTTGTGTGTCGGCTGTCGTGTAGGGTACTACGAGTGTAGTAGCTGTGTCGTTTGCTTGTACCGAAGGAAAATCGACGTAGCTAGGGTTTCCTTCTAAGTACGCTGCTTTGAGTCGGTCGACACTTAAGCTATCGTTCGTACCGTTCTTATCTACTACATAGTACTTAGGTTCGCGTTGAAGAACTTTGAAGGGTCCTTCGTACGCTGATTCGAGGGGTCGTCGATGTGAGTCTCGACGAACGAAGACGTGTGTGCTATGTCGTAATTCGGGTTGAACGAAAACATCAGTTGATTGAGGTCGAGTGTGAGCAGGTTTAACTGAACGCATAGCGTTTGTAAGCCTACTCGTGTAAGAGTTTAGGTCCATGTTCAATGAAGAAGCTGAAGGATCTATGAATTCTCCTGGTAGTCGGAGTGTCGTTCCGTAAACGAGTTGAGATGCCGTGTATCCAATGTCAGCTTTCACTGCATTGCGGATACCTAGCAAGACGAGTGGAAGAGCGTCTGTCCACTGTGAAACGTTTGAAGCTGATAATGAAGCTTTTAGTTGTCGATGAAAACGTTCTACCAACCCGTTTGCTTGTGGGTGGTAGGCGGTCGTTCGGAAGCGCGTGATTCCTAATAGTGTGGTCAGACAACGGAAAAGTCCAGATTTGAACTGGCGTCCGCGGTCTGTAGTGATGGTTGAAGGGCAGCCGAAATTTGCTACCCATCGTTCGACGAAAGCGCGGGCCACGGTTTCAGCAGTAATGTCCTTAATCGGTACTGCTTCTGGCCATCGAGTGAAACGGTCTACGCATGTTAGGAGATATGAGTATCCGTTCGAGTCGGGTAAAAGTCCTACCAAATCTAGATGGACGTGGTCGAAACGAGCGTCAGGGGTCTTGAAAGAGCCTAAGGGACATTTGTTGTGTCTTATGACCTTAGATTTCTGACGGCTTACACAGGAGCGTGCCCACTCCCTCACGTCTTTATTCATGCCAGGCCAACAAAAGCGTTCGGCTAAAAGTTTGACTGTTGCGCGAGCACCTGGATGAGAAAGATTGTGCAACGTATTGAAGACGCTGCGTCGATAATGTTTTGGTACTATTGGACGATCCCTACCTGTAGATGTGTCACAGAGTAAGGTTTCCTTACCTGTTCCCATCTGCTTAATACGTAGTTTAAGAGTTGTCGAGGATAACTCATGCTGAAGATCAATGTCTTCTTTTTGAAGCTGAGCGAGTTTAAGAAGGTCGAGTCCTTAGAAACTGTTCAAGGAACTAATTCGAGACAAGGCGTCTGAGACTACATTGTTAGCTCCAGAAATGTGTTGTATGTCTGAAGTAAACTGCGAAATGTAGTCGAGTTGTCGAGACTCTCGCGGTGAGTACTTGACTGAAGATGAATTTGAAGAGAAGGTAAGAGGTTTGTGATCGGTAAAAAGCGTGAATTCTCTTCCTTCGATGGAATGTTGAAAATGCCGTACAGCACAATACATAGCTAGGAGTTCCCTACCGAACGTGCTGTACCTAGATTCCGCGTCTAACAACCGTCTGGAGAAAAATCCTAAAGGTTGCCATGAGTTGTTAACCCATTGTTGTAAGACTCCTCCGATTGCTGAGTCAGATGCGTCTACGGCGATACTAATGGGCGCTTGAGTGTCCTGATGAGCAAGCAGGGTTGCTATAGCGATGTGTTCCTTAACTGTGGAGAATGCTTTACAGTCTGTGTCGTCTAAACTAATTGATTTTGCATTTCCACGAAGCTGATCGGTTAACGGTTTCATAAGGGATGCGCATTTGGGTATGAACCGTCTGTAGAAACTTACGAGTCCGTTAAAAGTTCGTAAGTGCTTGATCGTGGTCGGTTCTGGGTAATCCAGAATGGCCGCCACTTTGCTCCTAAGGGGTCGGATGCCTTGGGCATCAATAGTGTGTCCTAAGAAATCTAGGGAGTCAGTTCCGATTTGACATTTCTGAATGTTGACAGTAATGCCATGCCTTTGGAGTCGATCGAAAACAACGTCCAGATGCTTGAGATGTGATTCTCTGTCCGGACTTGCTATTAGACAGTCATCAACATACGCATGTACGAAGTTGAGACCTCGGAAGACGTCGTCTATAAACCTTTGGAAGGTTTGAGCCGCATTTCTTAAACCAAAAGGCATTCGTAGAAATTCGTAAAGACCGAAGGGAATGATGATGGCGGTTTTAGGAATGTCGTCAGGTGCCATCGGGATTTGGTTATAAGCTTTGACCAAGTCGATTTTCGAAAAGACAGTTGTACCTTTCAAGGTAGCTGTCAAATCGTGAATATGAGGCAGCGGGTAACGATCGGGAATGGGTTTTGCATTCAGACGCCGATAATCACCAGTTGGCCGCCAATCATTGCTGTCCTTTTTAGGGACCATGTGCAATGGGGATGCCCATGGACTATTCGATGGTCGAATTATCCCTAGGTCCATCATGTGGTCGAATTCGTTTTTAGCTAACCTAAGCTTCTCGGGAGCGAGTCTTCGTGCTTTCGAAAATACAGGTGGTCCTGTAGTCGAGATGTGATGTGTAACATTGCTGGTTACACAAGGTAATTTCGATTGCGATTGGTATATCCCGGGGTATTTGTCGAGTACTGATTGGTACAATGTGTCTATGGCGTGCTTAATCGTGACTGGGGATAACCTGCAACCAGAACAAGGAGTTACGCAAACGGATAACTTAGTGTTTCCGTCTATTAACCTTCGTGAGCGTGTGTCGATGAGTAGATTGTGGTATTGTAACAGGTCTATACCAATGATTGGCATAGAGACATCTGCAACCACGAAAATCCAGTGTATGGGTTTGCGTAAACCCACGTTAAGGTAGACGTACCTTTTACCGTAAGTAGCGATCGGTTTTCCGTTTGCCGCCTGTAAACTTAAAACAGACTCTCGAAGTCTGTCGTTGGAGTTCGCGGGAAGAACGCTAATTTCTGCGCCGGTGTCGACGAGGTAGCGAACTTTCGTAGTCACATCCGTGACGTATAACAGACGGCTATGTTCGCCGGCTACGGTTGCCGTTAACGCGTGCCGGCTTGGAAGTTTCCCGAAATCTTATTCGTGTCACTCGATTTTGAGGTCGGATAATTGCAGGGCTTCCTGCAATTTCTAGAGGATTTACCGTACTGATTGTGATACCAGCACCAGTCGGGGTTGTCTGTCTCTCGACGACGAGAGACAGATCTCTTACGTGAAACGCTCCTACGTGAGGATTTTGACCGACTACGGTCATTACGAACTCTAAGATATCTTGTAAGCATGTGACATAGTTCGGCCATGTCAGTCGAGGTCGATTGGGGTTTTTCTTTGATGGAAAAAACCTCGGCCTTAGAAAATTTGGTGATTTCCAAGATTCGATCGGCAGATGCAGCTAGTTCATCTATGGCATTGTTTTGAAATGAAACAAGCACTGCCTGCACCTGTTGAGGGAGTTTAGACAAGTTGTCTAAATAGGCCATCATCGAAAGTTCGTTAGCCGATGACTTCTCTCATTCTAAGCAACACGTCCGTCGCAGAACCATGTTGCAAGTCGATATTGTTAAGGAGTTGGTCTAACCGTTGTCGATCAGTTAGGTCTCCGAGTTTTAAAATCGATAGTTTAAGCGTTTCGTAAGGTTCTGGAACATCACTAGTAAACATACTAGGTGTTACGTACCTGTTAAACTCGCGCGGTAACGCCTTAACTACCGCGAGGAAACGTGTGTGCGAGTCCGTGATTCCGTGCATGCAAAAATCGGCTTCTGCATAGCAGAACCAGGACTCGATATTGTCGGGCCAAAATGGCGTTAACTGAATCGAAATAGGGGGAATAGACTTAAACTTAAGAACCTTAGGAGAGTGTTCCGTCATAGTAATATAGATAACGAAAAATGTCTAATTAAAATATATCCGAGAAAAAAAATTCGCGAAAAAAAGTATATCACAATATATAAAATTCAAATAAAGAATAACAATGAATAATAATATTCCAAAATGGAACAGACTCACAGTATATTGACTTGGTGTACCAGATCACGTCGGTCTCACCAATGATGACGCAACGGATGTTCTAGTTTTAAAACTAGCTACCAGTAGCACCTTCTATATTCGATCGTTCCCAGTCAGATAGAAATCAGAAGTCAGACGAGAAGAGGCAGGAAAGATATATTTGATTCGTTACCAATATATCGAGGACCTTTTCTATAAGCTGGCTAATGAAACGTAGGAGCTGTGTCCCACGCCGTGTTGAAACGTGATCTGGTGCGGATGCATGACCGAAAGCCTTCAGTTAAATAAGTCCACTTAAACAACATGGTCAGCATCCAATGTCGAACACTTAATGAGCTATTGATTTTGGGGAATTATTTACAGCTACACCATCATTGCCAGGACTAACACAGGCCATCAAGGCTCCTGTCCTTTCCAAACTGGAACTGAAACTGAATTCGGTTACACAACATCAGAAAACGATGCCATCAAAAAGAAAACTTTCCTTACTGAAAAGGATTCACTCTGTAAATTCCTAGTTACCCACGAGTAAGTGGGTAGAACACCTAATTGATAGAAATTGATGAGTAACAAACACATTATGTAACCATTACATCGTTTAACATTGATTGATGTAACAGTTTAAATAACTCGGTCGTTTATTGGTTGAAAATAGAAATATTATAAAACAAGCAACTAGGAACAAAAAACTTATGAACAGTATGTTAATGATAAGGTTATATTTCTTGTAAAAATATCTACTAACTGATTACAGCACAAGGACATGAATGTATTGTAAAGCAGTATCCAATGAGGCTAACTTGTGACTGCCAATGAACACTTACAGGTGTTTCGGGCTTATCACAGGCGAAAACAGATGAAGTTATACACTAGTTGTTAAAGCCGAGAATCCTGAACATCTTTTAGTCACGTGATCTGCATTTATAGTAAACAAGATGGCTCGACATCGATCTTATCATATGACTGCTGGCTTGCATGAAACGCGAGCTCTCTCAAAACTTGTCTGCCACTTGCCGAAATTCTCCAAGTCTATAAAGTAATAATTCTGAATTCGATGACACGAATCTCAGGAACACAATTTGTGGTCCTTACCGTTCGCATTCGACCTTCTAAATGTTTTAGCAAATTTCGGCTTTAACTTCGAGCACACCTATTGTGTGTTTACTAGAGTCACTAGAAAGTTGAGGTTGTGGGGAGTAGTGTAACGTCGTGTACTATATTACACCTACATAGTTTATTCTAGTTTCTGGACAAGCCAATTCACCTATAATGTTATGAGTCATATTTTGATCTTGTTAATTATTCGCTTATCGACCTTGACTATATTTTTTATATGAGCGCATGTGTATGCACATTTCGTATCTTATTCATCGCATGTCTGTCATTCATCTTTGTCTGACTATAAATGTTGATTAATGCTTGCTCATAGCGAGTTGGCTTCCCAGCCATCTCCACTATGCGTCATCTTTCCTTCGCTTGCTTACATTTGCTAATGTGCTCACTGCCTTCTAGCCCATGTTATTTATCAATAAAAATGTAGTTGCTGCTTCCCTTTGTCTTCTGATATTATACACCGTTTACGATGATATAATAACGGTTATCGAGACGATCGATTAACGAAGCACTCCACTACAAGGTCCTCTGGACAATCCATGCGTTCTAGTTCTATTTGACAACTCTCTGCTTCAATTGCTAGCCTACGTTAGGTTTTTGCGCCGTTTTCATACTAGAACCTTCAAGCGAATTTTTATCAAAACTCGGCTAACTTTGTGTGTCCTGCAAAACAACTGATCTAGGGTATCTTGTACTCTACGATAGCCAGACGATGGTGGCAGCATGATGCATCAATCTATGGCTTCTTGACTCTTCCCTTTACAATAACATGTCGAGAATAGGTGTCAATGACCGTCATCTCCTACTTTGGAATCCGTAAGCATTTCAAAATACTTGACAAGAGTTCAGTGATTTGCATGTTAACCACCAAATCTGCATCGTCCTACCTTCGGAATCATAGGACTGCATAGCTAAATGACGAAAATACCTCTTGTGATTGCTATCGCATTCGAGAAATTGGAGACCCTGCATAGCAGAACAGACTGCAGACATGAGCTTTAGAACATGAATCATTTTAGTTAAGAATTTGTCTACACGATGGCCGTCATTCATCTCGAATATGTAAATAGAAAGATGTGAAATATATTGAGCGGCTCGAGTTCTTCCATTAACAAAGAATTTTTAAGACTTTATCCACCTCAGTCTGATTTGAAGGTATATTAGATTTGAAAATCCTCATTTACTCTATCATTGAACATTTCTATTAACAAAAATTTCTCAATATAATTTCCTTCCAGTGTTCTCAACGTGATCAAATGAAATTTTGTCTTTGTAACCAAGATCTACATTTTTTCTTTTTACCTATCAAATGTGGTCACGTCACACTTGCTCGTAATTCGATAGTTGCGTTACGATGCCTCCTAAGTCGACTGCTTCTAAGAGCGAACACAAACCAGTGAGTACAAAAGCCTCAATCGAAAACCAGTCTTGTGCACTAATTTTCAAGGAGTTCTTTAAGAAATATCAAGCAACGACACCCAAGCGATTACGTATTTTGGATGTATACCTTGTGTATATATTTCTAACTGGAGTTATTCAGTTCGTGTACTGCTGCCTAGCTGGGACTTTTCCATTCAATGCTTTCCTATCTGGATTTATATCTTGCGTTGCTTCGTTCGTTCTGGCCGTTTGTCTAAGGATGCACGCAAACCCTCAAAACAAGAACGTATTTGTCCCTTTCTGTCCTGAAAGTGCTTATGCGGACTTTATCTTTGCTCATATTATTTTACACCTCGTTGTTTTTAACTTCATTGGGTAAACGTGTTATAATTGTTTCTCGTCAATGTCTGAATGTGATGGTACTGTAACCTAGTGGATTCTCAAATTAACTTGTTTGTAAATTGCTTTTTCGTTATTGATTGGTCGGACATATCAATTAGTGTGTGTATCTCCAAGCAAATGCACGTTTAATTTTTTTTGCGTGTAATTAAACCATATATTTCTTACGATATTCTGTGTTCTCCCCATAACGTGTGGACGGCCATGCGTTTATTTTATACACGTGTTCATATAACCACTCACATACATTAGGTTCACCATGTGAATTATTTAGAGTCAGTGTTCAGAATACCGTTTGGAAGTTATTAGCAATTAACACCTCTGATCTTCTACCTATTGTTTCAATTGGGATCCCCTTTACTCGTGCCAAATCACTGGTTTCATATTTTTGGTATGGTCGTTGTGATTGAGAAAAACTTACTAGAAGCTGGTGAGTCAAAACCTACCATTAGTCAATAATTGCATTGGTCATCGGTCCAAGTCTTTTCAATTGACTTCTTCACAATGGTGCATTGGTACTATATTTCCTAAAGGTTGAGTTATTACTACTCTTGCCATACATTCAAGTTATCTTCTTCATTTCTTCCTTATGGGAAGTTTGTCTTTTGTTTGTTATTGTCGTCCATAATGTTATACTTTATGTCAACTTATTTTTACTGCAATTTTATGGATTGTGTTTGACTGCTCAATACACACTCGTCCTTTGTAATGTTTTAAGTATGACTGACCGATGAAAGCTTTTATGAAATGGAGTCTTGGAATTAGTCTGCTTAACTACATAATGTTCCAAATGTCTGTGGGTTCTTGTCACTTACTTTTCTACCACCTGTAAATATGCATCTTTCAATCTACAAAATATCCTTATATGCTTACTGAAAATAACTTTTCTTTAGGGTTGTTTTAATACAAAGCTTTCATTGTCCCTCTGGATAACACCTGCCTTGTGTACAAGTTAACGTTTTAGTTATTCCACCGAAGTTATATTATTTCTATCGAACAATGAGAAAAAAGAGTTGTAACAAAGAATGTGGTGTATTTAAGCTGTATATTTCGAACACTCAGATCACATACTTGTTGAGGGATTTCTATGTGGAAACTAACAAAGGTCAATTACGTATTCGTGGGACGACGTTGTTCGAAGTATGTAGCGCAAATAGATCTGTACTATTTCAACATCCATTACGAGACGTTAATACAAACAAATCCATAATATTTTTTTGATTTAGAAATGATCTGGGGAACTTACACTGATAAATAACATCACATATTAGCTAGAAAATATCTATCTGTTATAATTGTTTTGCTAATAAAGGACTCAGCTACTCCTATTGCTTAGTATTCTTATACAATAACACTCGACAAGACCCCAAAATCAGAACACGTTGAACAGGAACGAAATTGTATTCAAAATAACAAGGGTAGGTGAACAGCAATCAATCGTTAGAAAAACGTTCATATATTTATAGCTTCTAGATGCTTCTCCAATAATCTGCCGGAGCTCATTGGTTTAGAATCAGTCAATCAGTGTGCGCCGTCACGATCATGCACATAACGTGCCTTAATCCGGTTTATTTCCCGCTAACACTATCATCAACGTTTCTCTTGCATACGATTATCCTGACATGTCTATAAATAGTACTTATTACGCAACAATCTGTAGTGATTAGTTCTAAGGTTGTCAAGTATACAGAAGGAATTTATGAAACAAATCAAGTCACCTGTAATGGAAGCTTGATTTGATGTCATTACGATTTCATCTGACAACAAGATGTACATTGTATTTCTTCCTAATGTGAATTTACTAGTTAAAAAATACACCTGGACTTTTTGTAGTCCACTAACTTTTCGTGATAAGATTTCATTTCAGTTAAATTTCCATCATGGTTTTATATTAATATTATGGATACGTTATAACTGACATTAAGAATAATCCCAAATAATCTCGTTAATGATATTAAAATAATGATGAGGAATTAAGAAACTGATTCAAGTAATTAAGTGGACATAATCGTTATGTTGATAGAAAACCTTCGATAAATAATTTTTCAAAGGTTGATATGAAATTGGCAAGTTACGTAATGGTAAGCGAATGGATCTAGAAGTTGTAATATCTGGTCAAACAACAGAACCGATTACGTAATAAAAAGATGACTATGTAATTTGTTACTTGAAAATAAATCAGAAGGGGTTTTGTGGAGAATTCAGTATTTTCATAGTTGAAATCATGAGTCAATTGAAGCTAGACCACCATCGAAAACCTGGAAGCACTGGACGGCCGTTTCGTCCTATTATGGGACTCCTCAGCAGTGCGCATCCACGATCCCGCACTCGTGAGATTCGGACCCAGGACCTACCAGTCCCGCGCCAGAGAGCTTAACCGATAGACCACTGAGCCAGCATCCAACGGTGTTAATGTCTAACTTCAACCAATCAACGATTTTGAGCAATCATCCACCAATGTCTTCAATCAGTTGATATCTCTACAACAGACTTGGTAGAACTTCACTGGTTACTGCTTCTCACTAGAACTCAAGGAAAACATACTAGTTGAGTTTTATCTGAGAATGTCTGTATTTTTCTATTGTTGATGTTAATGGGCTGACAATTTACGCCTTGGTATCATTGATGATGAATAAGCGTTGAGCATAGCTGAGTGACTGAAAAAGTTTTGAGGAGGTTAAAAAGCATCTCTTTGTCCAGGGGATGAATAAATAAAATCAGAGATAGAAATTATTTCTCCCAAACTCTTTTTAAGGTTTTAGTGGCCCTGTATCTGACTCCAGTTATATTGTATGATGATTGTAATCGAAACATACATGTTGCCAACTGTCATATATTTTTATCGACTTAATTCGCGTTATAGTATAATGGAATAAAATAGGAGAATGAAGTTTGAATATGTATATTTCGTACACTCATTAATATGAACAGGCAATCACGGAAGCAAAACGAAATGACGCGCGGTTAAGATGGTAAGTAAGCCGACTCGATTTAATACATAGTGACTCAGTATTTATATTCAGACAAGAATAAGTTACAGACACGTCATGAGTAGTGTGAGCAATTAACACACATACGACCATATAAAAAGGGTCAGAATTAATAAGCGAATAATTGAAAAGGTGAAAATGTGGCTTGAGAAGTACAAATAAGTTGGTCTGCCCAGAAGCTAAGATAATCTATGTGTGATTGATATAGTACTACCAGCCACTATAAGGTAATATTATTATTTATTATTTAAACACATAAATATTGGTACAAAAAGCACCAGATAAATATGCGCCTCACAAATCTCATTTGATTTGTGTGAGGACTGTGATACTGCCCAGGTGCCCAAACTGAAACAGGTGGTTTTATTAGGGGGCCACACCCGGAGCCTTTGACCTAAAGGTCTGATCCACAAGGCAGTGGAGCATCGTGAGGAGATGCAGTCCCATGGTAGCCGGTGACCAACGGTTGGTTCATACGCCATTCGTTCCATCAGGATCCTGGAGCCCATGTGCACCATTGGTTTGGAATGAGGGTTTTCCAACTCCCCTAGGTGGACCCTCCATGTCCACCGACCCGGTTAAAGCGCCGTACATTCGCTTTTCGTCCTCTCACTTTCGTAAACAACACCGGTGTCACGAGAAGGCAGTGAGTAGGACTTCCCTGTCAGAGGCTATATATTCGCGTGGCCATGTGAGAGCATTTCGAGAGGGAGAGTGGACTCTCCCCACTCTCGGCCGTACCAGGGCATTTGGGAGGTAATATAGTATAAATAAATTTAACCAAGGCTATTTTTAACCTTATTTCATCATACAAGATAGCACACAATATATGTTGAATCACATGTAATACATCAAGAGGAATGAAAAGCCATTGTATAGATCAGTAATCAGAACTATAGATCGTGATGATGAAAATTATATGTATGCTAAACATGGTGGTACAAATATAAGTGAATCTTTATAGTGAGATAACCACTACTTTGCTTAACTAACCCATTAACCAAAGGGAGGACAGTAAAACAGAGCTTTATTCTGAAGATTGAATAATAATGTTTACAACTCACATATATTTATAGACTGGCAGAAATATTCGGACGGTGATTTTAGTGACACACTTCATGACTTTGAGATAATACGTAGACTGTTTGGTTCTGCAAGGGATTTCACTGTTCTATTCAGGTGGGGCAGCGAGACTATAATTTATAGACAAAACAGTCATATTTAAGATAGCAGGTCTCCGATTTTGGCACGAAATTCATTCACTCATTTGGTTAAATGTCATTTTGGCATTAAAGATGATGTCAGCTCGTGATGAAAACTTCAAATCTAATTCCTAACCATAACATTCAACTGTAAATCCTAATTCCTCACACTGATATATGTCACTCATTTAATCCTAGTAAGTAGGTGGACATCCCAAAGTCATTTTAGTGTTACTGGAAGGTCGTCCATTAATTATAGTCTCACCGCTACTTCATTATATTACGGAATGTTTAACTGATACTCATTTGGAAATCATATGTACGTAATTAAGAAAAAAACTAAATGTTACTGTCAATTTTATATTTTCCTAATAGTTTTTTGAAAAAAAGATTATTCAGATGTGATTTAGAACTTAGTTCAGCTTTGTTTCCTGAAATGGATGATTCGATCATGGAGCTTTCATTGTTCTTTTGAAAAATATCATCGGCACAAATTTCAATTAGAAGTGAAGTATTCAAATTTCTACACATGAGTGACCGCTTGTCCTGTCGACTTCAATCTTAATCAACTATTGTTGAGCTTAAAGCTGTTGTTATTTATCACTTTAGTTTGATTGTATTTCCCTTGGATCTGATTCTTGGTCCTATATTTGTTCATGATTTATCTGACTAGTTAACTCATTGGATCGATTTCTATGCATGTTGTTGACGGCCGATTTACTTGAGTGCTAAGGTTTTAAATATTCTCTGGTGTACGTAGTATTAACTCTGCCTGTGGGTCTTTTAGGGCTACTTCCAGTCCCAAGCCTGGGTAAAGGTGGAGGGTTGGGCACGGGGTCGTCGATCCTATCCCGTAGAAAACAACCTTACTAAAAATATATTAACCACAATAAAAAGGACTTTAACTCTTCCCTGGGAGTTAAAGGATCTTTATTCAGAAGAGTTATGACGCCTCATAATGAAAGCCGAGATTCTTCGGAAGTCACGAGGCCGATGCACCTTCTAACAGCCAGAGCAACAATTTTCATAGGTACATGGAACGTCCGGACAATGTGAGAGATAGGTAGGACTAATGTGGACAACTGTAAAGGGATCAAAGAAGCACTAACTTCAACGTGTCAGGAGGTTCTGGGTCGCAATAAGCGTCACCATAGGAAATGGATCTTTATGGGAACCCTGGACAAGACTGAAGAAAGGAAGAACAAGAAGACAACAATTAACAAAAGTCAAACACAAACAGAGTAAGCAGAAGAAAACAAGGAAGTGAAGAAGAACATTAGAGCTGACAAGTAGAAATACATGAAAGAGCCAGCGACGGCAGCGGGAAAAGCTGCAATAGAAGGAAATATGACACAACGAAGAAACTGACTTGGTAATATAGTAAACCAGAGAGACCAGTCAAGGATAAAGAAGACAAGCCAATTACCAAAATTTAGGGAAAAAGGAACGGATGGGGGAAACACTTCGATGTACTCTTTAATAGACCAGTTACACTGGATCCACCGTAAATCGAAGCAGCACCTACAGGCCTTCCTATAGATGTCACTCCACCAACGATCGAAGAAATCAGAATGGCCATTTGAAAAGTGGGTAGTGGTAAAGAAGAAGAACCTGACAATATACCAGCTGAAACGCTGAAGTCAGACATTGAAGTAACTGCAACGGTGCTCTACATTCTATTCAGGAAGATTTGAGAGGAATAACAAGTGTCGATGGATTGGAAAGAAAAACACCATCAAAATACCAAAGAAAGGAGATCTGAGAAAATGTGATAACTAGAGAAGAATCACACTACTGTCAGCACCAGGAAAAGTTTTCGACAGATTGTTGCTGAACTGGATGAAAGACTCAGTAGACCCCCGGCTTCGAGATCAACAGGCTGGATTCCATAATGATCAGTCGTTCACAGACCGAATCGCGACACTATGGATCATCATTGACGCATTCCAAATAAGGACTGGAGTCAGACAATGCTGATTACCCCTTTCTTTCTCCTGGTGGTTGGCTGGATTATGAAAACCTTCACATCTGACGGGAAGCATGGAATAAAATAGAACAGGTAGTGTACAACTAAGCGATTTGGACTTCGAAGATTACCTGGCCCTTCTATCCCATACACATCAAGTGCAGGTCAAGACAAACAGTATGGTAGCAGCCTCTGCATCAATATGCCTCAACATGCACAAAAGAAAAAGCAACATCCTGAAATACAACACGGCCAACACCAAGCCAATCACAATTGATGGGGAAACTTTGGAAGAGGTGGAATCTTTCACGTACCTGGTCAGCATCATTGACGAACAAGGAGGATCGAACGCAGACGTAAAGGCGAGGATTGGCAAAACAAGGATAGAATCCCCAGAACTCACTATCACATGTAACTCAAAACAACTGTCAACCAATATCAAAGTTAGAATCTTCAATACGAACGTCAAGACAATTCTACTGTACGGAGCTAAGACTTGGAAAACTACTACAACGATCATCAAAAAAGTACAAGTGTTTGTAAACAATTATCTACTCAAAATATGTTCGTTGGCCTGGTACCATCGGCGACCACCTACTATGAGGAAAAACAAACCGGTTTCAAGCTCAAGAGGAAATTAGGAAAAGACGTTGAAAGTAAACAGGACACACACTGAGAAAATTACTAAACTGCATCACGAGGCAAGCGTTAACTTGGAATCCTGAAGGGGAGCGAAAAAGACGAATGATAAAGAACACACTGAGCTGAGAATATGAAGCAGACATGTAAAGAATGAATAGCAAATATAAAGGATTGTCCAGGACAGCATTGGATGGAGAATGCTGTTAGGTGTCCTATGCCCCTCCATAAGGGGTAACAGGAGTAAGTAAATAATTCCATAGTATTCCCTTTATCAAACTCCACCTGTAGCTTCCCCGGGGGCTACTGCCGGTCAAGGAATTCAACATTTTTCCAGTCGAAAGTGTGTTTCAAATTGTCCATACGCATTGATATCAGCAAAAATATATCATGGAGTTTGACCGCTAATTGACGTTCATACAATCAAAAACGAAGTATAGTTCATCGTACTGTTTTTGATTTCCAGGAGCAAGACAGATCCATTAGCTTAGACAAGTTACAATTCAAATCATAAGGATGTTAGAAATATGATTTTTAAAACATTCTTAATGGCATTGCTGACCGCTGATACGTCATCAATAGGTATTAGAAAAATTTGAATGCATAATAACTTATTATAAGCCCTACGATTCAAACTCTCCAAGTTATGAGTTTAAACATAGTTTAGGTTACTTTAAAATTGTTTGCAACAATCTTAAGGCTATATCAAGGTAATACGTGCATTACGGACATATTCCAATAAGAGACTGATCAATTGGAGACCTAAACATCAATGGGAAGATTCAAACAAACAATACCAAGTGATTAATATCAGAAGGGGTTTTGTGGATATTATAGTAATTTTATAGTTCAAATCATCAATCAATTGAAGCTAGACCACTATGGAAAACCTGGATGTACTGGACGGCCAATTCGTCCTATTGTGGGACTCCTCAGCAGTGGGCATCCACGATCCCACGTAATCTTATTTATTCATGATATATCTCTTATTTCATTCCAATCAAGAAATGACCATTGAAAATCTGGGAGCACTGGGCGGCTGTTTCGTCTTAGTACAGAATTCCTTAGGAGTGAACATTCATAACTTTGCACACAGGACTTGAACCCCATGATCTTTAGTCTCGCATGAACGCTTAACCACTAAGTCATCATCCTATGGTGTTAAAGTCTAACCTCAACCAATCTATAATGTTGCGTGAACGTCTCCTATTTTTTGGGTGTGTAAATGCTTCAAATCTGTCAAAGATTAGCTCCATTGTCCACTGTTTCTCACTAGAACTCTGAGAATTAACTCACAAAGCAGTAGATGGGCACTGCTGAATAGTACAATACTAAGGCGAAACGGTCGTCTAGTGCTCCCAGGTTTAAAACGGCGGTCCAACAGTGATCAATTCATGATTCCAATCAAATTTAACCATCTCCACAACTCTATACTAACTATCTCTTGTTATTGGAGGAGGATAGGCCGCCGACCAGCATTCTCTAACTCACTCTGTCCTGGGCATTCCTTTCTAGTTCTATCCAATTTTTATTCATTCTTCTCATGTTCATCTCCATTTCTCGGCGTAATGTGTTCTTTGGTCTTCCTCTTCTACTTCGGAATTGAGGGTTTCAAGTGAGGGCTTGACTTGCAACGCAGTTGGGTGCTCTCCCTAATTGGTGTCCTATCCACTTCCAGCGCTTCTTCCTGATTTCTTCTTCCGCTGGAATCTAGTTTGTTCTCTCCCACAGTAGCTTGTTGCTGATAGTATCTGGGTGTTGAATTTTATCCCATATTAATTGATGTAGAGATCAATCTTTGCGTTATGTACATTCCTATAGGAATCAATCTTCATATGAACCTATGAATAGATCTATATGGTCTAAAGATGGATGGATGTTAATAAGTTACTCAGAATCCTATACAGTCTGTAAGTGCTAATTGGTTTTAACTGCAACTATTTCTACAATACAAAGGGATTGAAACCTTCATATTGTTTGCACTTATAAGAATTTAGCTAGTTTTTATTCAAATTTAAGAGTTAAATTTTGAAAGGTAAACATGTTTTTATAATACAACCCTTAGAAATGACAAATGTTTTTTGTTATTTAAAATTACACTACTAGTGAGTAGTATCATCTTATTAAGTAACATTTTCCTTTTTCATACAGTCATCATTAACAGTTCAATGAGTTCGATGTTGTGAATGTAAATAGAACAGTAAAATCTTAAGGAGGACTTTAATTTGTTCTTGACAGAGCAAACTAATCATGAAGCTGTCTTAATCGCTTTATACATCATCTTCAATGTTTATTCTTACTACTAGTGCTTTTCTTTGAGATGGTGGAGAAGATTTGTAGCTCAGGTGGATGATTTTGATGGAGTTTTGTTCTCTGAGCTGGATGGTTTGGTCATGGAGCTTTCATCGTTCTTCTGAACGACATCATCAGCACAAATTTCGGGTAGAAGTAAAGTGTTTTTGAATTTCTCCACATGTGATTCACAGCTTGTCCTGCGCACCTCGATGTTGATTGGTTCTTGTTGACCTTAAATCTGTTATTGTTTATTTCTTTGTTTTGGAGAAATTCAAACACTTCATTTCTCTCCGAAGTTTGTGCTGATAATGTCGTTCAGAAGGACGATGAAAGCTCTACGACCAAACCATCCAGCTCAGAGAACAAAACTCCTTCAAAAGGTGTTTTTCTTTAAATTGTTTAATTTTGAAGTATCTCATTTTACTACTATTCAACATAATTCTGTATGTGATATTCAAAAGAGACCGAGTGTACAATGCTCATAACTTAGCTAATGACATATTCAACAATATTAAATCTACAACAGAATAAGTGTAAAATAAAATCCCTTCCTGGATATATTCATATATAGAATAAAATTAAGAAAACTGAAGACAAAAGTGGCCGAGTGGATAACGCGATGGCGTTTGAAGCGAATGTTACTGGGTTCGAGTTTCAGAGTAAACATCAACTCTGAGATGCAGGTACATCCAGTTGACGAGTCCCAAATAGGACGAAACGCGCGTCCTGGATTCCACTGCTAGCCACTATCCATCTTTGCTTGAAGACAAAAGTCTTTTACTTATTTATTTAAACACAAACACATAGATATTGGCACAAGGAAGCACCAGATAAATATGCGTCGCACAAATCTTATTTGATTTGTGTGAGGGCTGCAATACTGCCCAGGTGCCCAAACTGAAACAGGTGGTTTTCTTAGGGACCCACACCCGGAGCCTTTGACCTATAGGTCTGATCAACAAGGCAGTGGAGCATCGTGAGAAGATGCAGTCCCATAGTAGCCGGTGACCAACGGTTGGTTCATACGCCATTCGTTCCATCAGGATCCTGGAGCCCATGTGCACCATTGGTTTGGAATGAGGGTTTTCCAACTCCCCTAGGTGGACCCTCCATGTCCACCGACCCGGTTAAAGCGCCGTACATTCGCTTTTCGTCCTCTCAATTTTGTGAACAACACCCCCGCCACGAGAAGGAAGTCAAGCCATACTGATCAAATATTCAGCTAAAACGCTAACAAATGAAAAGTGGACAAAAAAAGAGTTCCATACAGCTATTATTCAAACAAACTAAATCATAATGCATCACGTAAAACAGTAAAGGATTTCATCTTCAGAATGTCTTCTATAACAATAACTACCTTGGAGAATTTGACAAAAGTGTTTGATGATTACACTCATCGTCATTAAATCAATCTTGAAAACCAGGGAAAAAGTGATTCTATTACATATGAAAAATATTTCACAAGTCATTATAAAGGATTTATGATCTTTATATTAATGTATGACTGATGTTAATTAATCTGTACTAATGTAGACATCACGGGCCTGTGGCGCAAAGTGATAGCGCGCCTGACTATGGATCAGGAGATTCCCGGTTCGAATAATGGCAGGCTCGACTACACTTAATGTAGACATCAATCAATTTAAACTTTATAGCCACGAGGGTAGATTGAAACTAAATATAAAGTCTAATGTCAACTATTTTTTACTCAAAACTACTTCATGAAGGGAATTAGTAAATTTTATCCTACTGAGACTAAAGGTTAAATTGATTAATATATATTTTTAATAAAAATAAATACATTCAACTTCAAACATTGCGGAACCAGGTATCAGTTACTTACTTACTTACTTACGCCTGTTACCCCTCATCGAGGAGCATAGGCCGTTCACCAACATTCTCCATCCAACTCTGTCCTGAAAAATGCTTTCTAGTTCTTGCCAGTTAACATTCACCCTCTTCATATCTGCTTCTATTTCCCGAAGTAATGTGTTCTTTCGCCTTCCGCTTTTCTGCTTCCCTACAGGATTCCAAGTTACGGATTGCCTTGTAATGCACATTGGTGATTTCTTTAATGTATGTTCTATCCACTTCCAACGTCTTTTCCTAATTTCCTCTTCAAATGGAAGCTGGTTTGTCCTCTCCCATAAAACGCTGTTGCTAATAGTATCCAGCCAGTGAATGTTGAGTACTTTGCGTGAACAACTGTTTATAAATACTTATACCTTCTTGACTATGGATGTAGTAGTTCTCCACGTTTCAACTCCGTACAGTAGGACTGTCTTGATGTTCGTATTAAAGATTCTGACTTTGAAATTAGTTGAGAGTTGTTTTGAGTTCCATATGCTGTTCAATTGTAGAAATGCTGCCCTTGCTTTGCCCAGGTATCAGTGGGACAGATGAATTATCTGGATTTTACATATGAAACCATGTAAAGGATTGAATATAGCATCTTCAGGTCTTTCGACTAACACTTGTTTTTATCCACGGTGAATTTATTGTATGTAATACTGATAAGTTAAATACCAATACAAAACACCTGCTCTTCATTGGTACTGTTACTGGGAGTAATTTGTAACGAATACAACGTACAAATTAAACCAATCTCCACAGAATCCTTTCAACTAAATTAAAATTATTTTAATAATTGAAATCATGAGTCAATTGAAGCTAGACCACTATGGAAAACCTGAAAGCACTGGACGGCCATTTCGTCCTATTGTGGGACTCCTTAACAGTGAGCATCCACGAATTCAACTATTAAATTACTAAAATCTAAACAAAACACCTTCTGATATTAATTAATACATGCTCACTAGTGACTGGCTTCAAGAGGTATTTCCTGAAGTTCTAATGAGAAGCAGTGACCAGTGTAGTTCAACCTGATGTGTTTTGAGATATCAACTCACCAGAGACAATGATGGACGAAACGGCCGTCCAGTGACTCCAGGTTTTCCATGGTGGTCTAGCTTCAATTGACTCATGATCTCAACTACTAAAATTATATTATGTAAAATACTCTAGAATCCAATCGTACTGTCATAGATACATTTAATCTATCTTCTTTTTGAATCCTGAGTTCCAGAATTCTTTTACACTTTTAATATCATGGATTTATTCTTTCTTCTTGAATTGTATTGTCTATGTTTGACAGTGATACTGTGTTACCACTTCTAGTACATGGCATTTGCTTTGATAGTTTCATCACGCTCTGCTTATTTAGCATGACAATTTGTTGAGATGAATACCTATGCCATGTTCTGACAGACATTTTTGAGATGGTGTATCTCAAACTGAATTAATCTTCATAGTCAAACAATCTTTGCTTATAAAGCTTATGACTTCAGGCAATATCGAATAAGTCCGCATAGGATGAACATATGCCAACAAGAGAGAGACTGATCAATTGCAGTCCAAAATAACAATGGGAAGATACAAGTAAAGAACAACAAGTAAACAAACAATCTATTTGTCTTAATTCAGTTTGAAAACGGTTTAGATTATATAGTTGTTGATATTTTGATTGAGATTAAGTCTGTATTACTTGGTATGTAGACATCCTATTATGGACTACTTTGAATTAGCCATTATGACATAAGGTTATATAGAAAAAAAGTTGAATGTGTCTAGAAGTAGAGTTGAATTAGAACTCATACCCGTTGGATAAGTGAACAACTTTCTGAATCCAATAGTTAAATGAACAAAGCATTGATGATTGAAACAAACAGTACAGGGTTTACAGTCCTAGAATAAATATCGACTCTAGTCCAGGTAAATCTAGCTAGCTAAATCTATATCCCAGATTACACTGCTATCGACATTCCATTTATTTCATATTAAATCTATTTACTTGTTTCAATTTAGGGATTATAAGCAAAGATGGATAGCCGCTAGCAGTTGAATCCAGTTTGACGCGTGTTTCATCCTATTTGCGACTCGTCACCTGGATGTACGTGCATCTCAGAGTTGATGTTTACTCTGAAACTCGAACTCAGTAACATTCACTTCAACTGCCATCACGTTACCCACTTATCTACTGAGTCCTAATAACCACTTGCTTGTGCAATTGGTTGAAGTGTAAATTCACTTGGTGTTGTTTACTTGTATCTTCCTATTGTTATTTGGGACTGCAATTGATCAGTCTCTTGTTGACATATATATTCCAGCTGAAAAAGAAATTAGGAAAAAACGTTCGAAGTGGATAGGACATAAATTTGAGGAAATTACGATGCAAGCCCTAACTTGGAATCCAGAAGAGAAATGGAAAAGAGTAAGGTCAAATAACACATTACGCGAGGAAATAGAAGCAGATTTGAAAAGAATGAATGTTAACTGAAAATGATTGCCCAGGACAGGGTTGGATGGAGAATACTGATGTGTGGCCTATTCTCCTCCACGAATGAGTAACATGCGTAAGTAAATATGTCGTTGGCATATGTGCATCCTATGCCGACTGTCTCGACATTGCTTGAATTCACAAGCTTTATAAACAAAAATGGATAGTGTCTAGCAGTGAAATTCAGTTTGACTCTCGTTTCCTCCTATTTGAAATGCACATATGCTAACAAATAGGACTGATCAATTCCAGTTCTAAATAACAATGGGAAGATATAAGTAAACAACACCAAGTAAATTTTATTCAAGGATTGTTTTCTATATAACATCATAATTTGTATACAATCTAAAAAGAACAACAACAACACAATACTACTATTAATAGTATCCTTTCAACAGTAGTATATAAACTGTTCATGATAACAAGTCAGATTATTTGTTTGATTATACCATGTTGAAAACAAATAACCAATTTTTAAAAAAAATTAAAATATGAGGTAATTATATTTTACATCAAAGAATTCGGTGTCGCCATCCACTTTTGCATACACACACGCACGCACACACCCACACCCAAACAGACCTACACACATTCACTCACTCTCTCTCTCTATCTTACACACACACACACACACAAAGAAAATACAAAAATCAAAGATTTAGTTTATAAAAATAGAAAATCTAAAACTGACGCCTATTTTGATTATTCACTTACAATTGAATCATTGAAATGAATACATTGCATTTAAATGATTAAAAAAAATACGCGCTTAATTGAAATGAACCAACGACAAAATAAGTAATATATAAGTATTATCAGTAGTATATTTACATACATAGTTGGATACAGAAAAAAAATTTAATGTAAACATTATATAGTTGAATTAGTTTATGATAACAAATCTAAGAAAGAGATGATATATCCACGCACACGCACACACTTCACCCACCCACACACACACAAACAACAGACACACATGGGTAGATACAAATCCTCCTTCTTCTTTTTCCTTCCCATTGACCTATATCATATTCTATATATATATATATAATAATGATAATGTTTATTGTTTTTTTCGAAAAATAATCTATGCGGTAGGGTTTTCTTAAAAAAAATAGAAAGTCTTAACAAATATCTATCTATATTAAGTTTCAGATGGTTAATAAAGCCTACAAAAGCCCTGGTACAACCAAGAGTGGGGAGAGTTAGCTTTCCCCTCTTGAAATACTCTCACATGGCCACGTGCATACAATCATTGTCAGGGAAGTCCTATGAATTGCCTTCTCGTGGCATTATTGTTGATTACGAAGTTGAGAGGACGAAAAGTCGGGTTTTAACCGGGTTAATGGATATCGGGGATCCACCTACAGGAGTTGGGAAAACCCTGATTGCAAAACAGTGGTGCATATAGGCTCCAGAATCCCAAGGGAACAAAAGGCACATGAACCTATTGTTGGTCACCGACTACGATGACATAGCATCTCCTTACGATGCTCCACTGCCTCGTGGATCACACCTCTAGGTCAAAGGCTCGGGGTGTGGCCTCCTAAGAAAACCATCCGCTTCGATCTGGACACCCGGGCAGTATCCCAACCCTCACACAATTCGGATGATTTATGCAGCGCATATATATTTGACGCTCCATTGTATCAATGTTTATTTGTTTAAATAAATAAAACAAATGGTTATTAAAACAAATACCAATCAATCATCATAACTTTGATTTAATTCCATAAAATGTGAAACAATATCACAATTTAAATATTGTACATTGAACAAAACATTTGCGCGAAATATGAAAGTGAGGAGAAAAAAAGTAAATCAAGATGTGATACTGTAGTGTGGGTTATTTATATCCACACGAGTAGTATATGACAATGGTAAGGCATAGAATGTACTTCACTAGAAGATCGATAAGCAAAGAAAAGGAACTAAGCGTAATCAGTATGAAAGTACATGAACAATCATAATCGGAGACGATGGGCTGATATTTGTAGAAGGAACAGTTAAAATTGTGACAGTTGACTGATTGTTTGCAAATTAACTGTTTACTACGGTATGGTTATCAGGTCTTAATGAGATAGTCTGTAATTTTGTGCTCAAATACATTCAATTATCCCTATCCATGTTCTTGTGCACTACAATAGTCTATTTGTATAAGCATACATAATAAAGAATGAGTAAGAGCGATGAAAGTGACAACAGGCAAGTGATGAAATCAAAGTCATTCCAAATTCATTTGTACTTAAATGTAAGATACTTTACAAATATACGTTGTATATGTAAGCATACATGGATGAAATATGAATCTATTAGTTATCTAAATGATATAGATTCAATTATTATATAATTACACAATTAGTTCTTGAATGATATTTTAGACTATTTAAATTCTATAGTTGAATTCATGAGACCATTGAAGTTAGACCACTATGGAAAACCTGAAACCACTGGACGGCCATTTCGTCCTATTGTGGGACTCCTCAACAATGAGCATCCACGAATTCAACTATTAAATTACTAAAATCTAAACAAAACACCTTCTGATATTAATTAATACATGTTCACTAGTGACTGGCTTCAAGAGGTATTTCCTGAAGTTCTAGTGAGAAGCAGTGACCATTTTAGTTCAACCTGATGTGTTTTGAGATATCAACTCACTGGAGACAATGGTGGACGGTTGCTCAATTTTATAGATTGGTTGAAGTTGGATGCCGGTCGGCTCGGTGGTCAAAAGGTTAGGCGCTGGCGCGTGAGACTAATAGTTCCTAGGTTCGAAAATCGTGAGGTGGGATCGTGGATGCTCACGACTGAGGAGTCTCACAATACAACAAAACGGCCGTCTAGTGCTTCCCGGTTTTCCATGGTGGTGTTGTTTCAACTGCCTCAGGAATTAAACCATAAAATTATTAAAATCTCCACAAACCCCTTCCTATATAACTCAGTAAGTTTCATATTTAATGAAATAGATCCTATGTATATGCATATAATTGATAGGTTGTATTCATTTTATAAACATCAAATTTAAGCTATCATTGGAAATTATGGACCATCGTTCTAGTACCAAATGTAACATCAGCCTCTGTATCAATAGGCCACAACATACACAAAGGAAAAAGCAAGATTCTCAAATACTACACAGAGAACACCCACCCAATCACACTTGATGGAGAAACTCTGGAAGAGGTGGAAACATTCACGAACCTGGGAAGCATCGTTGATAAACAAGGAGGATCGGATGCAGATGTAAAGGCGAGGATCGGCAAAGCAAGAGCAGCATTTCTACAATTGAAGAACATATGAAACTCAAAACATATCTCAACTAATTTCAAAGTCAGAATCTTCAATACGAACATCAAGACAGTCCTACTGTACGGAGCTGAAACATGGAGAACTACTACGACCATCATCAGGAAGGTACAAGTATTTATAAACAGTTGTCTACGCAAAATACTCAACATTCACTGGCTGGATACTATCAGAACTAGCCTACTATGGGAGAGGACAAACCAGCTTTCATCTAAAGAGGAAATTAGGAAAAGATGTTGGAAGTGGATCGGACATACATTACGGAAATCACCAAACTGCATCACGATGCAAGCCCTAACATGGAATGGGGAAGGGTAGTGGAAAAAAGGGGTGCCAAAGAACACTTTACTTCGGGAAATAGAGGCAGATATGAAAAGGATGTATGTTAACTGGAAAGAACTGGAAAGGATTACGGAGGACAGGGTTGAATGGAGAATACTGGTTGGTGAACCATGCTTCTCAATGAGGGGTAACAGACGTAAGTAAGGGCGTACACCCTTACATGTCGCTGTTGTTGTCACCTTAGCAACATTTATTCACTTTCATATTAAATTGATTGCCCATTTTTCAAACTGTATACTAAATGAGAACTTGAATAATTCTTCATAATTTAGCTGATATTAAAAAGAGTTAATTCATAATTTGTAGGATTCCGTTCAATTTCTATTGTGGTGTGGGTTACTTATATCTACATAAGTAGTATATGACGGTAATCAAGAAGAGAATGTATTTCAGTAGAAGATCAATAAGGAAAGAACGGGAACCAAACGAAATTGGTACAAAAATGCATGAACAATGAAATCAGAGATCATGGATTGATATTTACAGAAGGAACATTAAAGCTTGAGACAATTGATTGATATTTCATTTAATATTGTTTGTTTGATGCAAGTACATTCAGCTGACGAGTCCCAAATAGGACGAAACGTGCCTCCTTGATCTTACTGCTAGCCACTATCCATCTTTACTTACAATTGATTGATAGTTAGTAAATTAACTATTTACAGTGTGGTTGTTAGATTTTGCTAAGATCTTCCGTAATTTCGTACCAAAATACATTCGATTGTTTCTGCTCGTATTCTTGTTCATTAAACTGTGACTACTTATTTGCTTTGAATTAGTGGCTTACATTAAATCACGAAATGTCAACAATACAACTTTTCTAGTCATTAGGGCATAACAAAAATTATTACCCTGAAGAAGTCCAAACAAGTTAGCTAGACAAAACTTTGTAATTAATTACGTTTCAATCGTTGAAATTATTTCAGATATAATTTTGACACTTGTATCTCCCAAACTCCGTCACCTTGTTGTGTAACAGCAAAGTGACGACTTACTAATAAGAATCAACTTTAAGGAAACGTTTGCCTAACACTTTTTGTCTATTGACAAACTGTCCATAGTGGTGAGCCACTTAGAAGATCTATAGAGTTCAATAAATACCGGGGACTAAAGAAATACAACAGTGATTGATCGATTTGAATTTGATAGTCTCAACTAGTTTCATAATAAAGTCAATAACTATGATATTGTATGATACGAGTTCGAATCCAGTAATGTGAATGACTTTCCTTAAAGAAGTCCTTCTGTCAAATATTATCATATAGTGGTTTAGAGAGTGTTGAATTTAAAATTTCACATCGTGGGATGACTTTGAAAATGATAACTACTGATAACCAGGAACCAGTGCATAACTTCTTCGTCTTAGTATGGAATTTATCAGTTCCATACATTCATGGTCAATACGGTTAAATTTCACTGGCAACAGATTCTTAACAGAACTCTTAGAACTATCTAACAAAGTAAGCCCATAATAAATACATTTCATCCTATCAATTGGCTGCAACCAACTAATATTAATATAATGGTTAGTAGTATCTCACATACCGTATTGTTCTAATTTAGACGAATTAAACGAAGATGAAAAAATAATCTAGATGACAAATTCGTCATTGTGCTAATGGAGGGCCCTCAAATGCCCTGGTACGGTCGAGAGTGAGTAGAGTCCGCTCTCCTTATCCAAATGCTCTCACATGACCACGCGTATATAGCCTCTGCCACGGAAGTCCCACTCACTGCCTTCTCGTGCAGGGGGTGCTGTTTACATAATTGAGAGGACGAAAAACGAATGTCCGGCGCTTTAACCGAGTTTGTAAACACGGAAAGTCCACCTAGGGGAGTTAGAAAACCCTGATTCCAAACCAATAGTGCATATGGGCTGGCTCCAGTATCATGAGGGAACAAATGGAGTATGAATCAATCGTTGGTCACCGGCTACCATGGGAATGCATCTCCTTACCATGCTCTACTGCCTTGTGGATCAGATCTTTAGGTCAAAGGCTCCGGGTGTGGTCCCCTAATAAAACCATCTGTTTCGGTTTGGGCACCCGGGCAGTATCACAGCCCTCACACAAATCAAATGAGATTTGTGTGACGCATATATATCTAGCGCCTCCTTCTATCAATATGTATATGTTCAAATAAAAATAAATAAAATAATGGAGTAAATGAAGAACTGGGGCTAGGAAGACCAGTTTATTGTTTAATGCAAAATTATAGAATGTTTTCATAAAATATGAAAAGTTTACATTATATACTTCATTTACACATCTTCCATCATTTGTCGCTTACAAACTTCATCGTTCCTTTATTCCTGTGGTTATTTTGAATGGCCATTAGCAGTAGAAGATACTCATAAGTTACTAGTATTTGATCACAGATGTCTTAGAAATATTGCCAACATCTGTTGGGATCACCGAGTAAGTATTAGTGAGGTTAGACACATGGTATTAGGGAATGATGGCAAATCAGTTGATGAGGTCATGAATCTTCATCTACTGGCATGGTTGGGTCACGTGTTACGTCTACCTGAACATCGATTACCACGATGCGCAATGCTGACTAGTATTGAGGATGGTTGGATGAGAGTTAGAGGCGGCCAAACCAAAACATGGCATCAGTGCTTGAAGTCGCTAACTTATATTCTGAGCCATGTTGGTAGATGCAGACTATTTGATTGGGGTCCGCATGACTATCATAACCAATGGTTGAATGCTCGGCATACAACTAATTCCTATTACAGTATAAATATTGATGAACACCAAGTGTAAGGTATAGTCGCTAAGGATTAATATATATTCAATAAAATGGCGTCTTAATCAAATTCATCTTTCCATATTGGATAAAATTATATTTATAAACAATATTTATCAAAGCATACAGGTAGATATTGGATATTAAAAAAAAGTAAACATTCAAACAAACAAACCACAATCAAGATACACATACACACACACACAATACAGACCTACTTTACATTTATCCTTTCTGGTTAGGGATCTATATATATCATCACTACCAATTGTCCTCATCATCTACTATCTATCCTTCTTCTTCTTCTAATCTATACACCATCTATGTATATTGTAACAGATCTCTGGTCTTATCATTAATAAATAATAAACTATAATATAAATATAAACTCGAATGATTATGGTTAATGTATACATATACCTACAGGTGCATTCAATGTGGTAGGTCAGTTTGGTTTAGGTTTTATTTAAATATTTATCACCATGATGATGACGATAATGATGATGATGGTGATGAAAGAAGAAGGAGGAGGTGGAGGAGGTGATTAGTTGTCATTTTTAAACAATCATAATTATAATAATAATGTAACTATGGTTTTCTTTCCCTCTCAATTTATTATAGATAATAAGTATATATACACATATCTATCCAGTTGTTTTATTAATTATTTTCTGGTTCTACAGCAATTTGGAAGACTCTTCCGGTCTCCTACATTGTCCGGACATTCTATGTACCTATAAAAATTGTCGCTCTGGTTGTTAGAAAGTGCATCAGCCTCATAACTTCCGAAGGAACTTGGCTTTCATCATGAGACGTCATAATTATTTCTTCTACTCCCAGGGCAGAGTTTAAATGGTTTAAATAAATTTTTCTGGTTAGCGTTTTTTTTAGCGAGTCGGTTTTCTACGGGTTGGGGTCACTAACCTCATGCCCAACCCTCCTCCTTTACCCGGGCTTGAGACCGGAAGTAGCCCCCGGGGGAGCTACAGACGGAGTTAAAAAAAACACAGAACTATATTGATAATACACCATACTAGATTCTGTTTACATATGGATTGATTATTAAAATCATTCAGGACTGATAGGTCCTGGGTTCGAATCTCATGAAGTGGGATCCTGAATGTGCACTGCAACTGAGGAGTCTCACAATAGGACGAAACGGTTGTTCAGTGCTTTCAGGTTTTCCATGGTCGTCTACTTTCAATGGACTCATGATCTCAACTATATATAAAATTCAGGTTATATTTATCATTTATTATTGAATTATAAATCGTTAAAATTTTAATCGAAAAACCAAAAATATTTTTATAATTTTTTGAAGGAATAAACAGAAAAAAATAAAAATAAAAAATATGTTTACAGTAACCAGGTGTTAAGCCTTAGATACAAAAGCCTTAGATACACACACATATACATATATACACATGTATACAATCATTTACATGCGCGTGCATAGACACACACACACACAGAGCGACACTTGTGTATATGATTACATATGGATTAGGGGGATTCATTGCAAAATGTCACTATTTCTCTTTATGTATAATAATCATAATAGCTCAGTTAAATCATTATTCAATAACTTACCTAATAACTATCACCTTCTTGATTATTTTCATTTCACCTTACCCTTCTGTAGTCTTTTTTATCGGTTTTGGAAATAAAATAGATTAACTAAGGTGTTATTGTATCTATACAAAATGTTAAATAGATATTTATTTATTTTCAAATTTTGTTTGTTTTATTTATATTTTCTTCTGTTGACAGACTGGTCATGATGGTGATGGTGGTGGTGGTGGCGATGATGGTGTTAGCAGGAGGAAAAAAAGAAGATTGTAGGGTGGTAGACTGTTTGTACAGGGTGGATGGATGGGTGGATGGGCGGTTGGTTGCCTGGAAGAACAAAAACTTTAATAGATATAGATATAGATTATTAATTTATCAATAATATTACTGATTATCATAAATATTACTTATAAATATAAGTAGATAGATGATGATTATTTTAAAAAAAGACCACCTAATTTCTACTGTTATCATCATCATTTACCTATATTAAATCATAAAAATGTATAACAAACTGATAATAAAGATAAATGATTATTTAAACAAATAATGTACAAAGTTCGATATAATTTAAAAGAGATTGAGTTAAGTAACCAAGTAACCTATTAAAAACTTCAAATTCACTGCCATTGATATTGTGATGTGGTCTACTTATATCCATATAAGTAGTATATGGTGATGGTCAGATATAGAATGTATTTCAGTAGAAGATCGAGAAGGAAAGAACCGAAACGGAACGCAATTTGTAATAAAATGCATAAACAATGAAATTAGAGAAGATGGACTGATATTTACAGAAGGAACAGTGAAGATTGAAGACAATTGATTGTTATTTTGCAAATTAACTGTTTACTGCATGGTCATCAGATTTTAGTGAGATAGTCTGTAATGTGTGCTTAATTACATTCAATTTTCCCCCACTCGTGTTCTTGTTCACTATACTATTTCGGAAGATTTCAGTAAGGAGCTGTATTGTTTTAGTTGTCGTGAGCAGCATCACAATGCTGGTTTCTGTCCATTTTGAAAGGGGCATCGACTATAACTAAATACGTGATTCCATTAATTGGGATCGCGAAGTCGACGTGTATTCTGGACCAAGGATTATAGTATACTGATCTATATCAATTTAACTAGGCCAAAGGAGAAGAGGAAGATCAAAGGACACATTACGTCGAGAGATGGAGACAAACATGAGAAGAATGAACAAAAATTGGATAGAATTAAAAAGGAAGGCCCATGACAGAGTGAGTTGAAGAATACTGCTCGGCGGCCTATGCTCCATTGCGAGTAACTGGCGTAAGTAAGTAAGTAAGTAAGTAAATATCAATTTAAGTAATATATATAGATACTAACAGAATAATTTAAAAGAAACAAACATATTACTTATAATATACTTAAAGTGTTAATTGAGTATAATGATAGTATATTCCAACAAACAGAACTTATTATTCAATGTTAACTTTTATGTATCCATATAAATAGATGATTTAAACAACCATTTATAGTTTACTTAACTGTTTTAAACAAACAAACCACATTTTTTTTTAAAAAAAAAGAAAAATTGAATTTGGACTCAATAAATTCTAAATTTACTCATTTTATTTAAACACCAAATAAATAAATAGGGGTGAGGTGAGGGTGGGGGTAGGGTATTCTATTGTAGGTAGGGGGGATTATATATATATATACATATAATAAAATATAAATTATTTATAATACATTATCTTTTGGTATTTAACATTTACATTTACCACACACATATGAGTGCATAGATACTACTTAAATAATATTATCCTACTTAACTATATACTTACTTTGTTTATTTATGTACATTTATATACATACATACATGATGTTGAAATACATATATATTATTGTTTGTTTGTATGTATCTAAAGTTTTTGTCTATTTATACATCGAATTGTCAAGTTCATGTTTATTTATTTATTTATTTATGTTTATCAATATTTACTTAATTGAATCATCAAAACTTTTTTTTTCTTTTCTTAATTTTTTTTTTAAAATTTTTCTTATTTAAAATAAAAATTACAAAAAAAATTATTAAATAAATAAATAAATATTGATTACTTTTGTTACTATGTTATAGGGTTATATTTATTTACTAAACAAACAAACAAACAAAATAAATAAATAAATCAATGAATAAATAAATATTGATTTTTTCTCTCTTTTAGTTTCTTTTTTCTTCGTTTTTCTTCTTTTTTTGTATTTTTTATTCTTTAAAGAGTACTATGTACACAATACTAAATAATACAAATACATTTAAAGTATATAATTTTTAAAAGAAGGGGGGGGTTTCATGAAGATTTTCAGTAATTTTATATCGTTGAAATCATGAGTCAATTGAAGTTAGTTCACCATAGAAAACCTGGAAGCAATGGATGGCTGTTTCGTTCTATTGTGGCATTCTTCAGCAGTGCGCTCAGTGGTTCTAGAGGTTAAACGATCGCGCGTGTGGGTTCGAATCTTGTGAGGCGGGATTGTGGATGCGCACTACCACTGAGGAGTCCCACAATAGGATGAAACAGCCATCTAGTGCTTCTAGGTTTTTCCATGGTAGTCTACCTTCAATGGACTCATGATTTCAACTATATATAAAATAATTTTTAATTTTAAATATTACCATTAAGATGGAGGAACAGGGATTTCTATCGTAAATGGATGATTTTGTTAAAGTTTCATTATTTTTCTTTATGAAGCTTTGATTGTCCTATTGTAACAACATTATTTGTATAGACTTCAGATGCAAGTTAGCAATTGTAATTTCTTCATATATAACTGATTGCTTATTTAGTTGATATCAGTTTTATGTATCAGTCAGTCAGTCAGCTACAACGTAAGACCAGGCATATTTATGCATCGTCCCAAGTTGCCATACCTCGTCAGCACAACAAAATGAACACCGGACTAATGGAAGTAGTTAATTTAGTGCTGTTAATATATAAAACGGAGGTTGTATATAAGGATATACTACACGAAGAAAGACAGATATGAAGCAATTTTATTCTCAAGGTTTAAGGGAGGATAAAAAGTGTATACACCTACGCCATTGTGATCGATTCTGAGTTATGTCCTACAGAGTCTCCAACCATTGGTTACGACAGTCACACGGACATCAACCAATTAGTCTGCATCTACCAACATGGCTTAGACTAAAAGTTAGTGACTTCAAGCACCGATGTATAGAAATAAACTTTATCTGACATTTGTACTGATGATGTTGACTTGGAAGATGACGTAATTTTCATAACTAAACCGATTACTCCAAGAAACGAAGCTTGACTAAGAGTACAATTTCCCAATAATCCAGACGGTTATGACTCGATCCTTACATTGACCCCTGTACAAAGGATATTTTACAAGGAAAAGTTAAGCTACTTGTTAGTAGTAAAGGTGTTCTGCATAACAATACAAGAGTTTCACAATTTCACCAAACTATTCCAAGCTAAAAGTTACTTACTTACGTATGCCTGTTGCTCCCGATTGAGCATAGGCCGCCGACCAGCATTCTCCAACCAACTCTGTCATGGGTCTTCCTTTTTATTTATTTCCAATTTTTGTTCATTCTTCTCATGTTTGTTTCCATTTCTCGATGTAATGTGTTCTTTGATCTTCCTCTTCTCCTTTTGGCTTCAGGATTCCATATGAGGGCTTGTCTTGTGACGCAGTTGTGAGCTTTACTCAGTGTGTTTCCTACCCACTAAAGTTGAATTAACTTAATCTTACATATGTTGTGAATAAAGACTCAATGGGTATAACCAATTCATTGTTAAAACAAAAAAATTACAGTTTTTTTCGTAAAATGTAAAAATCATACATTAAGTACTTCATTTGCAATTCTTCCATCAGTTGTCTTTTAAATCCTTTAGGATTCTGCTAATTCACAATTCCTTTATTATTTTATTTAAGATTTCTTCAGTTCAATCATCTCCACCTTCTTTTTGTGGGCATTCCATTGCTGGATGGTGTTACATACTACTTATTTTTATCCACATAAGTAGCATACACCACATCTATACCAAATGTTGGTACATTTGATATTATTTATACAAATTTTAGCTTTACCAATCTAGTTGAAGTTAGACATTAACACAGTTGGATGCAGGCTCAATGGTCTAGAGGTTAAGCGCTCACACACGAAACTGATAGGTCCTGAGTTCGAATCTCGCCATGCGGGATTGTGGATACTCACTGTTGAGGAGTCCCACACAATGGCGAAACGGCCGTCCAGTGATTCCAGGTTTCCCATGGTGGCTTAATATCAATTGGTTCATGGTCTCAATCAAAAGCAATCATCTTAAATGTATTTTGCATTCGGTAAATGATCCTTGACAATAAAATATTTACATTGTAGTTCGAGTAATTACTAATGAATTTACAGGGCACTTATCCATAGAAATTCTTATATAGTATATTCCTTAGATTTTTAAGTTCTTGTCAGTATAACAAATGGTATGTTGGTAAGGCATAACCGACAATAACTAGAAAAATCCTCATAACTGACTATCGATTTAGGAGCCATAAGACTAAACGTAGAAAACTGAGTTAAAATGATGAATCGATTAGTGAGTTAGTGAATGTTCATCAACTTTAGTCGTTAAGACATTTGTTACGTATGCCCTAGCAACCGCTTATTTAGATATGTAATGTTTATTTGTACTGGAATCAGTTACAAGAAAGCTAATGGTGGATTGATCATTATTAGATTGACTGTTGTAGTATGCAGTGTATACTGGTACAGGCCATTTGGTTGGAGTCCTTGCATTTTTTATAATCAATGATTAAAGAAACTGGATGGTATAACTCAGAAGAAAATACTATTGTTTTCTATAAATTAATGAACCATGATGTAAGACTCCTTTTCTATCGCTTCAGGTCTCAAGTGTAGGTATGTTCTAGAGATTTACAAAGTGCCTTGAGAATCAGCACCAAACCTTTGAATAGTAAATATATCAATATCATGTACTATCATATTCATTGCTTAGTTCATGTATGAGTTTATTGTATCTAATTGAAGCTAATATACCCAATATACATAAGAAAACTCTAAAACCATTTCTATTTTAGGTTGTCAATCAACATAGTCTATTATCTTTTCATGAAATTAGTGCGATTTAAAATTGCCTCATCATTTTCATCTTTTTTCTTTCTCAAAATATACACTATCTTCTATTTAAATCCACTTATTATTGCTTGTTTGAATCTTTTCATTGATGTTTAGATCTCTAATTGATCAGTCTCTTATTGGCATACATGCATATTGTGCGTATTGTCTTGATATAGACTTAATTCACAAGCATTATAAACAAAGATGGATAACCGGATGGCGTTTGAAGTGAATGGTATTGGGTTTGAGTCCCAGAATGAACATCAACTCTGAGATGTAGGTACATCCAGCTAATGAGTCTCAAATAGGACGAAACGCGCATCAAACTGGATTCCACTACTGATCACTATCCATCTTTGCTTATAATGTTTTTTATTTGTTTTCATTTTATCAAAATAATTTGAAAAAACTAATTGGAGATTATTTTTATTACAGACCATTATTAACTATGAAATGATTAAAAGTAGATATCATTCATTCGTCTATAGACGATAGATAGATAGACAGACAGACAGACAGATAAATGGATAGACAGACAGATAGATAGACAGACAGACAGTGTAGAACTTCGTACGTACATACATCAGATTAAGTTGCCATATCATATTAGTACAGTGATACAGTTGTCATGATGGGTTTCCATTATTTTTATTTACAAAAGCTTGTGATTGAAACAGTTTAACTGTATCCAAGTCATAATAGTTTATTGTTAAATAATTGATATTAGAACTGTGGACTCGGTTATTTAAATATTCGGGAATTATTTTGTTATTTGAAAATCTTAAGTTCGAGTCCTCGAAAATTTGTTGTTACTTACTCTTAATGTTATATCCTCGGGAAGACATAAGTACGGGTAACTCCCAGGACCTAATAATGGACGATTATTCTATATATGTATCCTTATTGTTTAACTATTGAGTAATTAAATTGTGTATATCTATATTCATCTTATTATAAGCTTCATTTTGACCTATGGATTATTATTATACGATTGACTGTCCCTAAATTACACTCAGTTTACTGATTATTGTCTCCCACATTCACAGCCATATTTGGCTTGATCTTGTACAAATGTTATTTTCTATTTCATGGTGTGATTCAGTCCATCTGTCTAGTATATAAACCGAGTATGCTCAAAATAAATGATTAGCATAGTAGAAGCTGTAATTGGTGTTTTGGACTCAATTGGAAGGGCTAGGCGGACAAAGGACCAATAAGGACGCTAGGCTGCTCATACCAGTCGAACGTCATTGATATGGCACAGTGCTAACATTGGAAAAGTCGTATTCCGATTGGTGGGCAATTCACGTAATAAAAAGCCGGACATAATATCACAACAAATCGGCATACGGCTTAATTTTTTATTAAGTCATAACACTTAATGAGTCTTGAAAAAACAGAAAAAACAAATAGGAAGAAACAATTTCTCAGTCTTTGTTACCAAGACAATATTCTGATAGTTTTTTCTTAGTTAGTATTAACCCATTTATTTATTTATTTAAACATAAATATTGGTGCAAGAGGGCACCAGATATATATACGCCACAAAAAACAATGAAAATGGGAAGACGAAGGGGTAAGATGCATATAAAAAGAGGTAATGGTGAGGGAAACTGAAATGTACAACTAGAAGAACTCTATCAGTTAAGGAGATTATAACTACTCTTTATGCAGAAAGTAAAAGAAGGTTACAGCAGGATCACCACTGGCTTCTATTCTGAGCCAGATCTGATAACGTCTCTAGCCACTGCGTTGCACCATCTCTTGGACCCCAGCCAGGGAGTTGTGAAGGACTAACAGAAGCCAGTCCTTTGCAGCTTTCTTTCATACCACGACACCATGTCATACACTGACCACCTCTCCGCCTTTTCCAACCAGTCCCAGAGTCGGCAAATAATGCACGACGTAGAAGTCTCTGGGACGACATTCGTAAAACATGTCCAAGCCACCGAAGTCGGTGTTTCAAGATGGTGACACCAATTGGGTTGTCGTCTCTGTGCCCAAACACACGATGCCCAACTTCTGCATTACTAACATGGTGTTGCCACTAGATATCAGCAATCCTTCGGAGACAACGATGATCGAACACAGAGAGACGTCTAACATCCTCAGCTCGGAGAGGCCAGGTTTCACAAGCATAGAGCAAAACTGCTCTCACCGACGCGTTGTAGATCCGACCTTTTACAGACAGACTAACATCACGAAGGCGCCAAAGATGGCCCAGATTGGCATAAGCCGCTGTGGCTTTCATTATACGTGCATCAATCTCATCACTCACGTCACCACCAGCACTTATGTAGCTACCTAGATACATGAACTTCTCAACTACTTCAATCTGCTCACCATCCAGGGTGAGTACAGGATGAGAATCCTGCCAGTCTTGTAGGAGTACTTTGCACTTGGAGGGTGCAAAGCACATGCCGTGCCTGCGGACACTGATTGCCAACTGATTAAGTGCGGATTGCATGCCTTGGGCATTATCGCACAGTAAGACAATATCATCCGCATACTCGAAGTCGAGAAGTCGTTCTCCAGGCAGCAGATCCACATCGCCATTACTTACATCCATCAGAGCTGTTTCCAGGATGTCGTCGATGGCAAAGTTGGAGAGGAATGGTGAGATTGGGCAACCCTGCCTAACCCCACTGCTCGAATGGAACAAGGGAGAAAGGTGGTTGTATGCCCTCACTCTGCCTGAGGTATTTGTATACAGGGCCATTAAGATGTTAATAAACTTCACAGGCACACCCTTCTTCAATAGACAATCCCAGAGAACAGTCCTGTCCAACGAATCGAAGGCAGCCCTGATATCAAGAAACACTACGATTGTTGGCCTGCGATAAGTATGACGGTGTTCTAACATTTGGCGGAGGGTGAAGGTGTGATCAATGCATCCTCAACCAGAACGAAAACCAGCCTGCTCCTCGCAAGTCAGTCTTTCTCGCGTTTTGAACAATCTACGAAGTATGACAGAAGCCAATAATTTGGATGCAATCGGAAGTAGACTTATCATCTGATAGTTGTTTCAGGAACAACGTGAACCCTTTTTAACGATAGGGACAACTATCGACTCATTCCATGACGTTGTAACTCTCTATAGCTCCCAAACCTTTGGAAAAAACGCAGTCAATTCCTTAACCAGAAAGAGCCGCAGGTGAGTCATCTGGGTCTGATGATTTGTAGAGTTTCAAGAGTTGGAGTTCCTTGCGGACTTCCGCCTCATTTGGTGGATCAGTCTTCACCGGCCATGAGGGTCAGGACAATCTGGTCGATGTTGCCGGAGTAGTAGGCCAGTTGAACTGCCCTTCGAAGAATTCCACCGATCGTGAGTTTTTTACATAGTAAGCTACAAAGATTTGTTTCTAGTTTATATTCGTTTACTTTTTTGGAATGATTTAATTAGTCACTTATCAATGGTTATCTTTTAGAAATTTTTCTGGTTAGCGGCGTTTTTAGCGACTTAGAAACGAATGTCTAGGACAGAAACTTTCGTCTAGTGCTTCCAAGTTTTCAACAGTGGTTTAACTTACATCAACTCATGAGTTCAACTATTGAAATGAATTACACAAATGACTGATTTTTTCTCGACAATGGCTGAATAGATCATACTATTTAATACGATGAATACAGATCAATCAAAGATCACAAATTATTAAAAAATCTATTACCCAAAACAGTTTCACAGTCTGTCATCACAATTGATTAATCATTGGTGGTGATCTATGTCATGTGTGTCAAATCCTTCTTAGTGTAGACCAAATTGTATCGATCAAGTCTAGGTGGCTCGAAACTGCGTGCAGTATGTTGAGATAAGATGGCGGTTGGAGGTGGTCAACAGGAAATCCTGGACCCGAGTTTCATGCCACTTAGCACTTGTCAGCAAGGTGTACGTGTAATCTTGAGAGAATTGATGCTCCTTGACGGATTCGATCCCGTATCACCCAGCTTCACAGTTAGAAACGTTATCACTGAACTATCCAGGCCGCGACCGACCTCCTGTAAGACTGAGATGTAATCACAATTGATTGTTCACTGGATGGTGATCAATCTCATGTGTATCAAGTCTTTCTTAGTGCAAATCAAATGCTATCGATCATTGAACATAATGACATTACTTATTATTAAAGTATTTAAACTAACCAATTCATCATCATATACTTCTGTTTATGTATACAGATCTCCACTGTTCACACACACACACAAACAGAAAGAGAGAAACATAAACAGCACACCTTATTTTGGCGCCATTCTCTTAGATACTGATAAATTTGAATTACTTATAAGTGTGAATTAAGTAATATATTCAATGTACAAGTAAATTTTAATATTTAACAACTTGCATTGTTTACATTTTCTGAAAGATGTTTGTTATTATTAACATTAAGATTAATTCTCGTTTTGTTTAGCTAAAATCATATTTGACATATTAGAAAATAATGAAACTAAGAGATGGGAATAAAACATTAAAACAAAAATTATATACATAAGTAAAACTAAATTCACATTATACTTACTTACTTACTTACACATGTTATCCCTCGTGGAAGAGCATAGGCGGCTCACTACCATTCTCCATCCAACTCTGTTCTGGGCAGTCCTTTCCAGTTAGTTCCAGTTGTTATTCATCCTTTTCATATCTGCTTCTATTTCCCGGCGTAATATATTCTTTGGCACTCCGCTTTTCCGCTTCCCTTCACCACTCCAAGTTGCACCGTGATGCAGTTTGGTGATTTCCGTAATGCATGTTCTATCCACTTCCAACGTCTTTACCTGATTTTCTTTTCAGATGGAAACTGGTTTGTCCTCTCCCATAAAACGCTGTCGCTGATAGTATCCGGTCAGTGAATGTTGAGTATTTTGAGTAAACAACTGTTTATAAATACTTGTACCTTCTTGACGATGGATGTAGTAGTTCTCCACGTTTGAGCTCCGTACAGTAGGACTGACTGTGTTGACGTTCGTATTGAAGATTCTGACTTTGAAATTAGTTGAGAGTTGTTTTGAGTTCCATATGTTCTTCAATTATAGAAATGCTGCTCTTGCTTTGTCAATCCTCACCTTTACATCTGCATCTGATTCTCCTTGTTTATCGATGATGCTTCCCAGGTGTGTGAATGTTTCCACATCTTCCAGAGTTTTTCCATCAAGTGTGATTGGGTTGGTGTACTCCGTGTTGTATTTGAGAATTTCGCTTTTTTTTGTGAATGTGCAGGCCTATCGATGCAGAGGCTGCTGTTACATTTGCTGTCTTCATCTGCCGGAGGAGCTACAGGTGGAGTTAATGATTGACATAGTTAATACAATTTATTTTGAAGGTGATATTACATTCGATTTCATTCACTAGTCTGAATTTGACTCATTATAATCGTCTTAAACTCTACTCATCCAAACAAATACCATCACCCGCATCCACTATCCTCCATGACTATTCGACTTTATTTAATTTAAAGATCCTGTAGTTTGTTCTATAACTGCGTCACAAGGCAAGCCGCACATGGAGTCCTGAAGGCTAAAGGAAAAGAGGAAGAGCAAAGAACACATTACGCTGAGAAATGCAGACAGATATGAGAAGAATGATTAAAAGTTGGATAGAACTGGAAAGGATGGCCCAGGACAGAGTGAGTTGGAGAATGCTGATCAGCGGCCTATGCTTCATTGGGAGTAACAGGCGTAAGTAAGTAAGTAAGTAGGTAAGTAAGTAAGTAGGTTAGTAAGTAAGTAAGTAAGTAAGTAGGTAAGTAAGTAGGTAAGTAAGTAACTAAGTTCATTCTGTATTCAACAGTTATTCAGTGACTATCATTTCGTAGTATAAGAAAGAAAATCTTCAACTCAGTTTGATTTCTTTTACTTTCTGACATTGAATGTATATTCAAGATAAATGTAGATAGTCATTACAACTTCAGCTAAGGACTTGAGGGTTTAAATCAAGCGTCCACTTCTATTTTTTTTATTTCAAACAGTCACCAGAAATGTTCTGGAAATAAGCTGGTCAACTTACAATACTTACTCAAGCATTTTACAAATCACCACTTATATTTTCGGTCGCTATAATCTTACTTTAGCTCAGATAAATCATGTTACCTCTAGGTTGAATGTATCAATGTATCAATGTATGTCTTTTGTTGATGGACAGACGGATCGTATTATTATTAACTATCTATGATCCGTAAGTAGTCAAGAGCTCAAGTTAGTTTCCATCATTAGCTTGAATTCTAATGATGCCGTAGTAAATACCTAATCGGTTTCTCAGTTTTGTAAATTGTATTGTCAATAGATTGATCTCATAAACGTCGTTGAATCTATCATTGCAATCAAATCAAGGACAATCAGGTGATTGAAGTAAGTGTTTGAGTGAGTCTTATGATCAGATGCAAGCAAACTATTGAAGTAACTATCATCTGACTCAAAGAAACAATTACTCAGCCTGTAGTATTAGTCGGAATAAATATTTTCTTTCCAATGTAAAATATTGATTTTCATTGATCATTATTCAACAGAAAATTTAACATCAGAAGGGGTTTTGTGGATATTATAGTAATTTTAATAGTTGAGATCATGAATCAATCGAAGCTAGACCACCATGGAGAACCTGGAAGCACTGGACGACCGTTTCGTTCTGTTGTGGGACTCCTCAGCAGTGCGTATCCACAATCCCTCCTCGCGAGATTCAAACCTAGGACCTACTAGTTTTGCGAGCGGTTAACTTATAGACCACTGAGCCGTCATCCAACGGTGTTGATGACTAACTTCGACCAATTCACTAAACTGAGCGACACATCCACCGATGTCTTCAATGAGTTACTATCTCACAACAGACCTGGTTCAATTCCACTGGGATCGAATCTCGTGAGGCGGGATCGAGGATGCTCACTGCTACTGAGCAGTCCCACAATAGGACGAAACAGTCATCCAGTGCTTTCAGGTTTTCCATGGTGGTCTAGCTTTAATTGATTCATGATCTGAACTATTAAAATTATAAAATTTAACGGTAAAAACTTATTATTTTATTTTATTTCAACACATAAATATTGGTACAAGGAAGCACCAGATAAATATGCGCCGCACAAATCTCATTTAATTTGTGTGAGGGCTGTGATACTGCTCAGGTGCCCAAACTGAAGCAAGTGGTTTTCTTAGGGGGGCTACACCCAGAGCCTTTGATCTAAAGGTCTGATCCACAAGGCAGTGGAGCATCGTAAAGAGATGCAGTCACATGGTAGCCGGTGGCCAGCAATTGGGTCATACGCCACTTTTTCCCTCAGGATACTGGAGCCCATGTGCACCATTGGTTTGGAATCAGGGTTTTCCAACTCCCCTAGGTGGACTATCCGTGTCCACCAACCCGGTTAAAGCGCTGGACATTCGCTTTTTGTCCTCTCAATTATGTAAACAGCACCCCGTCCACGAGAAGGCAGTGAGTAGGACTTCCGTGGCAGTGGCTGTGTACTCATAGCCACCTGAGTGAGAGCATTTGGAGAGAGAGAGTGGACTCTCCCCACTCTCCGCCGTACCAGGGCATTTGGGGCAACGATAAATACACCTTGAAACTATTTCTAGGTGGCAGGGAAGCAATCGATAAGAAACAGTAATTCAAGTTTTAATGCAGGTTGGAATTCACAAGTTAAGAAACATTTGCTTTCTGTATTATCCAAACTCATGTTAATCAATATCATAGTGTAAGACGTTTATGAATGAACTTTTCAGACTATAACTAACGTCCTATATGGTCATGATATTAACATTGATTTTTTGGTAACCAGTGACTATTAAAATATTATTTAGGTTCTGGCTACTGAACTAATTCTATGAAAAAGCACCTTTTTCTATATATTTAGTGAAATACATAAAAGAACATTTCAAGATTTTTCTTAGAATATGAATTGTATGAGAATAGTAGTGTGGTTTTGGCTACTTATATCCATATAAGTAGTATATAACGATGGTCAAGCATTGAATGTATTTCTGTAGAAGATCAATAACGAAAGAACGGGAACGGAGAGCAAATTAACTGTTTATTGTATGGTTGTCAGGCTTTAGTGAGATAGTCTGTAATTGACGTGTCAAATACATTCGCTTTTTCCCCACTCATGTTCTTGTTCACTACAGTTTAATAATGATATTGTAATTATTGAATTCAGAAGGGATTTTTGTGGAGATTTCAGTATTTTCCTAGTTAAAATCATGAGTCAATTGAAGCTAGACTAACGTGGAAAACCTGGAAGCACTAGACGGCTGTTTTGTCTTATTGTAGGACTGCTCAGCAGTGCGCATACACGATGCCGCCTCGCGAGATTCGAACCCAGTACCTACCAGTCTCGCGCCAGAGCACTTAACCAATTTTTTATTTGTCTATTTTTAATTTGAATATTATTTCGCGCCATTTACAATAAGCGAATCAAAAAGTTCCATTTATAACAATTTATTCAATGTATATGTTTTATTTTTGGATAAATAATCCATGGTAACTTTCTACCTTTTTCATATCTACTTTTGTTGACTTCATCTCACATAATCTCCCTTTCTTTCTTTCTCTCTTTCTCATGCACACACACACATGCAAATACATCCACACTTACTTATACTTAAGTTAGAATATTTATTTGACACCCTTTTCTAGTCTAATAGTGACTAAAAAATGCATTTAATTACCTTCATTAAGTTCTCTACCTCTTTTTTCATCCTATCAACACTTTGTAATATGTAACACCCTCCTAAGACCCCTATCATCTAATAGGTAACACAAACCTCTACATCATAGAAACATTGATATGTTCATCTATATTGATATCTATCAGAATTTGTTTGTTTTCTTCAACTAGTTAATGATTTTTGTATTCACTGTTTCACATTCCAATAACAATAATAAATAACATAATAAACTTAGTAAGCAGAGATGGACAGTGGCTAGCAGTGGAATCCAGGAAGCGCGTTTCGTCCTATTTGGGACTCGTCAGTTGGATGTACCTGCATCTCAGAGTTGATGTTCACTCTGGGACTCGAACCCAGTAACCTCGCTTCAAACGCCATCGCGTTATCCACTCGGCCACTGAGTCCTGACAGCCACTTGCTTGTGCGATGAGGTGAAGTTTAAATTCATTAAATTCATCTCTGCTTACCATGCTTTTGAATTAAGGCTATATCGAAGCAATACGCACATTATGCACGTATACCAATTAGAGACTGACCAGTTGCAGTCCTAACAAATCGATGGGAAGATTCAAACAAACAATACTGAATGAATTTATGATAAACTTAGGTTACAAAATGAAAATGAACCATGAAATAATCCAAGATGAATGACGGCTAGAAAATGGAATACAAGAAGCGCATTTCGTCCCATTTTGGACTCGTCAGTTGGATGTACTTACGTCTTAGAGTTGATATTCACTTTGGGGACTCGAACTGAATACCGTTCACTTCAAACATTATCACATTATCTACTTACTTACTGAGTCCTGACAGTCACCTGTTGGTTCATTAGGGTGAAGTTTAAATTCACATTGATTCATTTAAGCGCAACTTTTTATTTTGAATAAATAAAACAAACTATTGAATATTGAATATCAATAATTAGCTTATAGTAGGTTTAATAAGATTTATAAGTCAATAGTAAATTGTCCCTCTCACATTAAACAAGATCAAATGTATGACCGTTTGTTAACATTGTTATGTTTTGTCAGATGAGTAGTTTGTTTGTCTATGAAGCTTCTAATATAATTTTGGGAAATATTATTATAATTTCGATTTATATAGTTCAGAGCTCGAACCCAGTACCGTTCGCTTTCATTTTTGTTTATAAAGCTTGTGGCTTAAGGCAAGGTCAAGGTGAAATTTAAATTCAATTATTATTGTTTATCTGAATCTTGAAGCGAAAAATACTTGTTTCGAGTGCCAGAGTGAACATCAACTCTGAGATGCAGGTACACCTAGATGATGAGTCTCAAATAGGACGAAACACGAGTCCTGAATTCTATTACTAGCCACTATTCATCTTTGTTTATAATACTTGTGGCTTAAAGCAATGTCAAGGTAGTCTGCACAGGATGCATATATGCCAATAAGAGAGAAACTGATCAATTGCAGTCCTAAACATCCATGGGAAAATTCAAGTAAACAATACCAAGGGAATTCAACCATCAAATACTTGATATAACAAACTATCCCTTTATATTCTTTAAGTAGAATCTTTGACCTGAAAGTCTGATCAACAAGACAGTGGAGCATCGTGAGGAGATGCAGTCACATCGTAGCCGGTGACCGGCAATTGGTTCATACGCCATTTTTCCCTCAGGATACTAGAGCCAACCCATGTGCACCATTGGTTTAGAATCAGGGTTTTCCAACTCCCCTAGTTGAACTTTCTGTGTCCACCAACCCGGTTAAAGCAACGGACACTCGCTTTTCGTCCTCTCAATTTCGTAAACAACATCCCTGGCACGAGAAGTCAGTGAGTAGGACTTCGCTAGCTGAGGCTATATACGCGTAGTCATGTGAGAGCATTTGAAGAGGGAGAGAGGATTCTCCTCACTCTCATCCGTACCAGGGCATTTAATGACCTTTAAGTAAGTAGTTCTATTCCATTGTCTTATGTATATATATTTAGTCATTATATTCATTTCTTAGTATTGAACATTGATCTACTTAACAATGACAAATCATTTTGTGTTTAAATTAAACAAGATTTAAAAAAAGACATCCATCAACTTCATGTATTTATGTATATTACCATTTACTAATTCTGTTAATCATATTCCCTTCAATCTTATCCCCATCGCCACCCCCTTCCCCCCCCAAAAAAAATAAGGGAACTATGAATCCCTATGTACTTTCACTGTTTCCATGTTTATTTTCATATTTAATATTTTGTTTATATAATCTATATATCTATGTGTATGTAGATAGGCGCCAAAATATGTCTAAATGACAAAGTAAATTAATTAATATACAAAGTGTCATTGTTCTTTGTTTATTTTTGTTTTTATAAAGTATAAATGATTCTTATAAATAAACAAATAATCAGTTCGATGGGAAATCTACTTAGTTGGCAACAAAAAGAAAAAAGAAAAAAAGGAAAGTCTGGAAGAAATTTGTAAAAAAAAAGAGAAAAAAAGCCACAAGAAATCAGGAAGCTGGAGAAAAAAAGGGTTACCCTCATTTACAAATTTTTTTTGTTACCATTATTTACATTTTGTACAAATCAAATGAAGATAAACAAAGTGAATGATTATGTACTTTATAAACTCAGTTTGAAATAAAATATGAAGAGAAGGTTGAATAGCTTTTTCATGGTTAGTGTTTTTTAAAGAGTTCGTTTTTTATGGGATAGGGTCGTTAACCCCATGCCCAACCCTCCTGTTTTATCCGGGTTCGGGACCGGCACTATCCCCCGGAAGGCGCTACAGGCGGATCCGTTGACGAGACATTATCAGCAACATTCTACTGTGGGAGACAACAAACCAGATTTCAGTGGAGGAAGAAATCAGGAAGAAGCGCTGGATGTGGATGAGATACACATAGAGGAAAGCACACAACAAGTCCTCACATGGAATCCTGAAGGTCAAGGGAGGAGAGGAAAACCAAAGAACACATTACACCGAGAAATGGAGACAGACATGAGAAGAATGAACAAAAGTTGAATAGAACTAGAAAGGAAGGCTCAGAACAGAGTAGGTTGGAGAATGCCGGTCGGCGGCCTATGCTCCGTAGGGAGTAACAGGAGTAAGTAAGTAAGTAATTTTATGTAATATGTAAGCATCTACTAATGAGTAGTTAAATCACTTTATGTTTATTTTCATAACTAATACAATACGATATCATTTATTATTATATAAATAATTTAATTCATTCTATTTATAAGTAGTATATATATAAATCATCTTGCTTTTTCTAGTTTTATTCACATGATGTGTAAGCAACATTACTATGTTTATTGTATATTAGAAAAAAAGGGAAACATGAACTTGGCGTCTTATTATTTATTGTTACAAGACAATTCAGTTAGTGACTAAACTGTTGTTCCCAAGTCCAAGTAAAGGTGGTGGGGGGTTGGACAAGGGATCGGTAACCCCCTCCTTCTCCTGTAGAAAAACAATCTTGTTATAAGAAAAAACGTTAACCAGGATATATTCAATCTTTAGGTTAGATAATAATTATTATTATATAAAAACTATTGTGTATTTTGATGTGTATTCTGTCTCCTAAACTAAAATTATGTGAATCATAGGTGTAACTAATAAATCATCATAGTTTTGACTGCTTAGTTACAGTTTTGAATCGAATTATGTTATGTCACCCATTTGAAAAACCAGATCCTGTGGATATATAACATTTAAATGAGATTGGGTAAACTCTAAACATGTATTAAGTACAAACAATATAAGTTACTTCAAAAGAGAAAATAAAAATGATCTTAAGTATGAATAATAATAGTGTGATGTGTGCTAGTTATGTCGTCATGAGTAGTATATAACGCTAGTTAGGAATAGAATAGAAGGCAGCAGAAGTTCAAGAAGATCGAGGAAGAAAGAAAAAGAACAGAAAACAATTGGTATGGAAATGCAGCGATAATGAAGTCTGAGATGATTGACTGATATTCGCAAAAGAAACAGTCCAGTTTGCTACAATCGACTGACAGTTTGTAAACTATGTATTCACTGTATGGTTCTCAGATTTCACTAAAATATTCTATAATTTTGTATTCTAATACATTCGATTGTACCTACTAGTGTTCTACATCACTGCACTAGCTGTAAATGAAATTCAACAAATGCGTTTTTGATATGGTTGAAGCGATTGAGTGTTCACCTTACTCGGTAAACGGAACGAAGGTCAATGACACAGTGACACATTGCGCTACCCTAATCCGTTGTCCTCGTGCCCTGCAAACTAGATCATGAATTCTTGATGAGGCGTAGAGAATGTATTCTACAATCACTCAGAAAATACGAGGTCACTATGCACACAAATAAAGCGCTCTTGGGAGAGTCACAAAATAGCGTACTAAAAAAATCTGTCAACAGATGATAGTCAAAGTTTTCCGAGTAGGAAATGTAAGCTGTAAGTCAACTTAGTGTCTGTTGGCGCGAAAACATAAAGTTTAAATATTCAGAATAAGATTACAAAATTAGGACGTTTTATGACTGAGTTCTGGGGATCTAACGTCTTCAACAGTTTTACCCTCAATGAAGAATTTCAGCTAATAACTACATTTTAGATGATAAGTTTTAAACAGGGAAAAATCATCTTATACATTAAAATTTTTACCGTTTTTAAATGGATATCAGACCATAGAAACAATTGGAAGAGAGCATTCACAAGGAATTGTAATGTATCCCATGACTTTTTTCAATTTTCAACAGGAAAGTTATGGCAACCTGATCTTAAGCATCGTTATTGTCAAAATAGGTTAGTGATAATGTACTTTGTATCGTTTCTTTGAATCTTCTCATCGATGTTTAAGACTGCAATTGATCAGTCTCATATTGGCATATGTGTATGTTGTGAAGATCACCTCGATATTACTTTAAATCACAAGTCTTATAGGCGGAGATAGATTGTAGCTACCAGTAGAATCAAGGATGTACGTTTCGTCCTATTTAGGACTCTTCAGCTGGATGTACATGGATCTCAGAGTTAATGTTCATTCTGGGACTCAAACTCTGGAACATAAATACGTCCAACTAACAACTCCCAGATAGTACGAAACTTGTTTAATTATAAGTTTATGAAGTGAGATTATAATTTTAGGGTAACTTTCAAACAACGTCAAAACGATATTAATGAAGTTCACTCACTTATTTATCATGCTCTAAACATGGTTATCAATTTGTGTGAGAGAAATAACAATCACGATTTACAGTTTTAAGTTGAAGTTACAAATTACAGTTAATGTTATCAATACACTATGTTGACAAGTGTAAACTATCAGTGATAACCTAACTTCGATGTTTTCTGCCGATTACGTCCAAAAAAAAACGTTGGAGGTGGATAAGGCATACACTGCAGAAACTACCATACTGCATCATGAGGCAAGCATCAATTTGGATACCTCAAAGGAAACAGAAAAGTGAAAGACCGAAGAACATACTAAGTAAGGAATTGGAAACAGACACCAAAAGGATGAATAGCAACTGGAAACAATTAAAAATGATTATCCATGATAGAGTAGGATAGAGAATGCTAGTCAATGCTAGCCTATGCTCCTCTACGTGGGGTAGCACGCGCAGTTAAGATCTAAATGGTAACACTCTTGCCTTTTTTATTTCTGGGTATAATTGTTAGCCGTAACAATGAGTACATACTACTGAATAATCCATTGGAATTAAGATTAAATATGTGTTCAGAACTCTTCAATTTTAGATAATTTCTTAATTAAATTTAGTCTAAAATACGAATGCATTGTTTTCACATATCACATGTGATTGATCACTGGGTGGTGGTCAGTGTCATGTGCGTCAAGTCCTTCTTAGTATAGATCAAATGCTATCGATCAAGTTGTAATGTGTCCACTAGTCTAGGTGGCTCGACCAGGGTCAAGGATTTCCTGTTGACCACCTCCAACCACTATTTTATTTCAACATAGTGCACGCACTATCGAGTCACCTAGACTAGTGGCCATACTGCAACTTGATCGATAGCATTCGATCAGCACTAAGGACTTGACACGCATGAGATTGATCACCACTCAATGATCAATCAATTGTGATTATATCTCAATCCTACAGGAGGTCGGTCATGGCCCAGATAGCTCACTTGTAACATCTCCGACTTTGAAGCTAGGTAATATGGGATTGAATCCGTCAACGAGCACCAGTTCCCTCAAGATTCCAGGTACACCTTACTGACAAGTGCCAAGTAGCATGAAACCCGGGTCCAAGATTTCCTATTGATCTCTTCCAATCACTATCTTATTTCAGATATCTGAATGAAGTTTTTATTTGCAGTTTCAAATGTTCACTTTAGTTCATTTTTCTATCCAACCTCCCCCTCTTGAATTGACTTGGTTTCCTTCTTTTTTTTTTAATTTTTTCTTGTTTAGAGATTTATGAGTTATCGTGTATTATTATTATTTGAATTAATCCACACAAATCAATAATATTTATCATAATTTTCACACAAAAAAATTTCTCCTCCCCCCCCCCGAAAAAAACACAGAAACCAAATAGACCCTTTTACATTTTATAGTTCCCTTTTAAAAAAATGTATTTCATTTCGATGTCTCCATATGTTATGACAATATTCTAATGTTTATATATAGGGGTTATACTACTACTACTACTACTACTATACTACTAATATACATGTATTTATATAGTCAATTTATTTATTTATTTATTTGTACTATCACATACAAACAATATAAATAAATGAACATATACCCAATACATAAATTTACACTTAGACTGACGACTGAATACAAAATGTGAAGGGAACCAATACTACTATTATTACTAGTAGTAGTAGTACTATTGTTATTGTCTATGTATTTTATATTAAAAACTCTATAATAAGAAGATATTAATTGGTTACTCTTTACATGGATATACAATAACTTAAATCCTGATAATATAATAATGCATAAATCATTTATTCTTAATTCGTCTCGACCACCCCCCCTCTTCCCCCCTTCCAATAAAATCTTAGTTATATTGGTTGTGATAATGGTAACGATACTGTATAGATATTGTATAGACACTTAAAAACAAAAAAAACAAACACAGATCATTTAGGGACTGCCCCCCCCACAAATTAGTCTGATTTACACATTCACTCCTACCGTCTATACTTATGAAAATTTGTTTTCTTTTTTCACAGTGGGAATTCAGCTTAAAGATAGAAATAACATTGAATAGGATGTAGTTATCTGTAACTTTGGTTATATACTGCTCAGTATAGAATTCATTTTAAGCGGTTGGAGTTTTTCTTAACTATCTGGTATGAAACTCCGCTTGTAGCTATTATAGAGTTACTGCCGGTCCTAAGCCCAGGTAAACTAGGAGGGTTGGGCACGGATGGGGTTAGCGACCCCATTCTGTAGAAAACTAACCTCCTAAAAAAACACTAACCAGAACTGATGGGCGGCCAGTGCTACTCCACGAGGAGTAACAGGTGTAAGTAGGTAAGTAAGTATCTGGTATGAAGAGGCTCTTATAGCATAAAAGACATTAAAGAGAAAGAATAAAAGAATGTAGTGAGGGTTAGCACTTAGACCAAAATATATATTACGAATAGCACTCTAATATGAAGAAGTTATCTAATTAATAATCGGGAAATGACTGAAAGTGGTTGGTATGATACACTTACAAAAAGTGTATTGTTCAAATCATTTAAACACTCACCTAAAGTTTACCATGAAACATAAATGTGTGAATACTCACCTAACCACATAAAGGAATGAATCTAAAGACTTCGATGCCATTGGGTCTAGACGTCAAGCGTTGAAATGGGGGGTCGTTGATATAAACTACTGGAAAGTCTTATACGTGCAAAGAATGACCGTCTAGTGTTTCCAGATTTTCAATGATTATTCAATTTACATCGGCACAATACAATACTCATTATCTAATACAATTTAATTATTGTAATCCATAAAAGGCAAATTTTCTTGTAGACACATGGAAGAATTCAGTCAGTCAGTCAGCGTAGGAACTGAAGAAGGGGATTGATTATGAATACAGTGATCTTGAGTGCTGTTAGAGGTATGAGGGCAGTTATCAGTTCCCGGCTGCCCACACCGTGGAAGGGTTCTTCCAGAGGTACCTGAAAAGGAAATTGGATTGGAAGTGGTCATAGTGACCTGAGAGCGTGACCTCAGTACCTAAGGGACAACTGCTTGTGGTCGGTCACACACGCACTCTTTGTAAGTAATTTCTGTGTTAGCTCCGTTCTTCAAATGACCTTACCGCCGGATACGGATATCCGTAGGATAAGGCGAGGTGTGCATTTTTAGGGTCAACCTTTTCTAACCCAAACCCTCCTTGTGGGAAGGCAGCGTCGCTGTTATTCTGGTTGTCTGAAGGAAACACCTTACTGCTGTCACACTTCTGTACGGTCATCAGTACGACTTCGCCTTTGGACCTTGGGTTTGCTGCTTTTAGTCTTACTGCTCTTCAACCGACATGCCTGGCATGGTAGGACCTTGAGGAACGATTGTTACAGCCAGTATAGCTCGATTGGTTGATCACGATAGGCAATCCCGACCACTACGTCAAGGTAGCAGCAATGGTCGGGAAGAATTCAACTGGTGAGTTATAAAATAGATGGATACATGTTTCATCCTTTAACGAATTAAAGACAACAATTGCTCTATAGGTTAAACATAATTGACTATAATGAGAAAAAGTTCTGTTCTTCACATGAAAAATGAAAAAACACTTTACCCGATGTAAATTAGATGATTAAGCGGATGTATAATACACAGCCTATACTTAAAGCGACAGTGACAATCTTGGTGGAGTTTTGTTCTCTGAGATGGATGGTTTGATTGTGGAGCTTTCATCAATCTTCTGAACGAAATCATCAGCACTTCAGGTAGGATTTTGTGCTGATGATGTCTTTCAGAAGAATGATGAAAGCTTCACGACCAAATCATCCAGCTCAGAGAACTAAACCCTATCAAAATAACCCACCTAAGCTACTAATCTTTTCCACTATTTCAATGACCATCTTAGATCGTCTGATTTCAAATCTTAACAACAACGTTATCATTCAACATTTACACCACCAAACTGGTGAATAACTAAGTACAATTGGGTAGAGTCATTTCTTCAGATTATATAGTATAGTGTATATTATAGTTCCGACGATAACTGGCAAAATTACAAGCTCACAATCTATTCAACATTTAATTCTTAAAACATGATAATAATCGATTGTTTTGTAACTATTTATTTGTTTAAATACATAAATATTGATATAAGGGGGCACCAAATATATATGCGCCGCACAAATCTCATTTTATTTGTGTGAAGGCTGTGATACTGACCAGGTGCCCAAACTGAAGCAGGTGGTTTTCTTAAGGGGCCACACCCGGAGTCTTAGAGCTAAAAGTCTGATCCACAAGGCAGTAGAGCATCGTGAGGAGATTCAGTCCCATGGTAGCCGGTGACCAGCGGTTGGTTCATACGCCATTTGTTCCATCAGGATCCTGGAGCCTATGTGCACCATTGGTTTGGATTCAGGGTTTTACCACTCCCCTAGGTAGACTCTCTGTGTTCACCAACCCGGTTAAAGCACCGAAAATTCGCTTTTCATCCTATCAATTTCATAAACAACATCGGTACCACGAGAAGGCTGTGAGTAAGACTTACCTTACAGAGGCTATATACAGATAATGACAACCTGGAAATCAAAACTAGAAGCAGATAGCTTTAAATTTATAACCCACTTTGACTGGGGATAATCTACACGTTGTTTAATCATCTAAGTGTATCGTAGTCACTAATTACAGTGGTGTTTTCATCTATTTATTCAATCACTTAAGGATATTTTGGAATAATTTCTATTATAGAATTAATTGAAGGTATGACTTTTTCTGGGTTGTAATTTTTCTTCCATCGTATCTGACCGTACTACATTTGACACGTTCATAACATGATGGAGTAGTATGTTCGTCTTGGAAAACTTTACATTTTTTTATGTAAACCAGCAAAAAATAGAGTTCCATGTACCTATAAAGAGTGTTTTTCTGGTTGTTAGAAGGTGCATCGGCCTCGTGACTTCCGAAAAATTTCGGCTTTCATCATGAGGCGTCATAATTATTCCTTCAACTCCCAGGGCAGAGTTTAAATGGTTGGAATTATTTTTTCTGGTAAGCGTTTTTTTAGCGAGTTAGCTTTTCTACGGGATGGGGTCGCTAACCCCATGCCCAACCCTCCTCCTTTGTCCGGGCTTGGGACCGGCAGTAACTCTAGAAGAGCTACAAGCGGACAAAGTTGGATGGAGAATGCTGGTGAGCAGCCTATGCTCCTCGACGAGGGGTAACAGGCGTAATTAAATAAGTAAGTGAGCAAAAAAGTGACAGAATACAAAACATACCCTCTATCATGAATTACAGAAGTATAGATAATAATTCTCGTACCATTTTTGCTAGTTGCCAAGTGTAAGATCAAACTTACGAACTAGAATGAAGTCTATTCTCATCCCCCAACTACAGTCACTCATCTTTAAGTTGTACTCAGAACTTCAAGGCTAATACTGTAAATTATGATTGGCCAATTCCTATACTAAACATATATCTGATCATTTATTTGTTACAACTGAACAGTAACTGCAAACTATGAACAAATATATTACAAATGAATAACTGAACATAATACTTTTATTGAACAGTGAAAAGAACTCTACATATAGGTATAATTGAAATGGTGGAGAAGATTTGTAACTAAGGTGGATGTGTACCACAAGCTGTGAACCACATATGAAGAAATTTAAATAATTCACTTCTACCCCTAAGTTTATTTATTTAATCTTATTTGAACACATAAATAGTAGTACAAAGGAGCACCAGATATATATGCGCCATGCCAAAAATTGTCATTTCATTTAATTGTGTAAAGGCTGGGATACTGCCCGGATGTCCAGACCAAAGCAGGTGGTTTTCTTAAAGGGCCAGACCCGCAGCCTTTGACTTAAAGATCTGATCCACAAGGCAGTGGAGCATCGTAAGAAGATGCAGTCCCATGGTACTCGGTGACCGATGATTGGTTCATACGCCATTTGTTCCCTCAGGATACTAGAGCTCATATGCATCGTTGGTTTGGAATCAAGGTTTTCCAACTCACCTAGGTGAACTTACCGTGTCCACCAACTCGGTTGAAGCACTAGTTATTTGCTTTTCATCTTCTTAATTTCGTAAACAAAAGTAGGGCCACAAGAAGGCAGTGAGTAGGACTTCCCTGGTAGAGGCTCTATACTCGTGCCGTGTAAGAGCATTTCAAATGAGAGGACGAGCCCTCCTCACTCTCGACCATATCAGGACATTCGGAAATACTCCTAAGTTCATGCTGATGACGTCGTTCAAAAGAACAATGAACAAGGACTTGACACGCATGACATTGATCACCACCCAGTGATCAATCAATTGTGATTACATCTCAGTCTTACAGGAGGTCGGTCGCGGTCCGAACAGCTTAGTGGTAACGTCTCTGACTGTGAAGCTGAGTGACACGCGATCGAATCCGCCAGGGAGCATCACTTCCCTCAGGATTACAGGTACACCTTGCTGACGAGCGCCAAGTAGCGTGAAACCCGGGTCCAGGATTTCCTTTTGACCACCTCCAACCACCATCTTATCTCAATATATATAGTGCACGCAGTGTCGAGCCACCTAGACTGGTGGCCACATTGTAACTTGATCGATAGCATTCGATCAGCACTAACAAGGACTTGACACACATGGCATTGATCACCACCCAGTGATCAATGAATTGTAAACAATGAAAGCTCCACGACCAAACCATTCAGTTCACAAAACAAAATAGTTATAATTATTTATATATTTTAAATTTACAAAGTTTTCTCAAGTGACTTTATGGTTTATAAGAGAAAAAACAAACAAACAAACTTCAATTATTCATACATTATGAAATATTATGAGACAAGCCCTCACATGGAATCCAGAAGGTCAAAGATGAAGAGGAAGACCAAGGAATATATTACGCTGAGAAATAAAGACAGACATGAGAAAAATAAACAAAAGTTGGATAGAACTAGAAAGGAAGGATTCAGGACAGAGTGGTTTGGAGAATGGTGGTCAGCGGCCCATGCTCCATTGGGAGTAACAGGCGTAAGTAAGTAAGCAAGGATGAAATATTGTCATGAAACAGAAGAAGAAGATACCTTTATGTGCAAAAAAACCAAAACCACTAATAGATCACAGGTTCAATGGATATATGGATATATATAAAGGGAATATAGAAAATGTTATAAATTCCATGTAACATTAAAACAATTAAGTTAATTCAACAATAAACTTAACAACAACAATCATAGAAAAAAAGAAAAAAAAGAAAAGAAAAAAAATGAAGAAGAATGATAGTAACAGTTAAAGTATTATATATATTGATTATCTACATGATTATTACTATTATTATTATTGCCAATTATTGATTGAATGGAAAAATTTGGCAAACAATTAATGAGAATATTATTGGTATTACTATTATTCGTATTATTATTATTATTATTGGACATAGATGAATGTAAACAGTTATTGAATGGTGATGATAATGTTAAAGATGATGACGATGCTGACGACGACGACGACGATGATGATGATGATGATGACGCTGTTGTCGTCGATGAATAATATTCAGTAATAAATTGATTATTATTATTATTATTAGATAATAATTGATTTTGATGAATCGTATATAAATCCATATTCAATGGAATATTATTAGTATCATTAAGCATTGTTAATGGTTGATGTTCATCATTATTTATACTACTTATATTAGTAGGATATACAAGTGAATGTTGATAATTTATATTGAATTGATTATTCAAAGGATGATCTGAATAATAAGGATGTTTAGAATATATACAATCATCTATTAGATTTATTGATGATGACGGTTGTTTATCCATCTGTGGTGTATAAAAACATTGAGATAATGATGAATGTTGTATATTTGGATCATTTATAATCCTTGATGAACAAGATTCTATTGATGATGAAAATAAAGACGGAGAAGTAGAGGAGGAGGTAGTGGAAACAGATGTGGAAGTAAAGGATGATAGAGAACAAGAAGATGAAGGAGAAGAAGAAGAAGAAGAAGATGTAGACGAATGAATATCAGATTCTATTGGTACTTGAGATTCTTTAGATAATTTCATAAATTCTGTTAGTTTCGATATGGATGATAATGATCCATTGTCCGATGCTGTCGCTGTATATGCTGATGTTAACAAATTTGTCCCTGTTGATGATGATGATGATAAGAGTGGTGGCGGTGATGATGACGACGACGACGAAGAAGATGGTGTAATGAATATAGAAGATTTTGTACGTCTTTTTCGGCGTCTATAAAAGAAAACATCATTTCAATCATTAAAATTCGATGTTCAGTATATATCACTCTTAAATATAATAATCACATATCAAATTAATGTCATTGATAATATGTATTTACATAAGAAGAATAACTACGTATCATAGAAAGTCATGAGAATTATACAATTTAAGGGAAAGAACAAACAATTAGGAAGATTCAAACAAATAATACCAAGTGAATTTAAACTTCACCCCATTACACAAGAAAGTGGCTATCAGCACTCAGTAACTAAGTGGATAATGCGATGACGTTTGAAGTGAACGGTATTGGGTTCGAGTCTCAGAATGAACATCAACTCTGAGATCCATATACATCCAGCTGACGAGTCCAAAATAGGACGAAACGTGCTTACTGGATTTCACTGCTAACCACTATCCATCTTTGTTTATAATGATTATGATAAAACTCTGTAAGAGGTGGAAGCCTTTACATACGTGGTCAGCATAATAGATTAACAAAGAGAATCTGATGAAGTTGGGAAGTTGCCGATTAGTAAATCAAGGGGAGCATTCTTACAAATGACGACTAACTGAAAACTTAAATCAACTGTCAGCTAACACTAAAGTCAGAATTTTCAACACAAACGTTATGATAGTTCAGTTGTAAAGTGCTTGAACTTGGAGAACTACTACAACCATCATTAAGGAAGTACAGGTATTTTTAAATAGTTATCTATGCAAGATACTTCAAAGTTATTAGCTAAAGAATATCAACGGCAATCTACTCTGATAGAAAACAAGTCAACTGTTATCTACGGAGAAACTATGAAATGACCTTGAAGGTGGATGGGATATATACTGGAGAAATCATCATGCTGCGTCACAAGGCAAGCCCTAACTTTAATACATCAATACAAAAGTAAAAGAGAAAGAACAAAAGAAACACATTGCACAAAGAATTGAAGAAGGACATTTGGTAGATGAATAACACTTGTGAGCAACTGTTAAGAACAGTCCAGAATAAGGTTGGTAGGTAAGTAAGTAAGTAAATGAAACTGAACTAAATAAACCAGAGGATTTATAGAGACTGTTTGGTTCTATTTCTATAAAGAAGTTATAATTACAGTTGAATTGAAAGACGTGAAACGGACAATAATCTACAAAACAAGAAGAAAACTTCATAAGCTGTATTCATCACAAACTGCACTATTACAAATCAATTAGTCGTTTGACAGCTGTACATTCTTAATATGATGCTGATCAGCAGTGAATATATGTACTCTACTAGAATTCATAGATTAATGCCTAACAACATATTTCCAATTCAACAACAAAATCTATGAGCAAACAAAAGGGACACCAATGAGATTACCAATATCAGGACTTGTCGCAGAAGCAGTAATGCTGAGACTAGATACGGCGATTTTACCGGCAATCAAGCCAAAAATTTGGGTTCGTTATGTAGACGACACATTCGTCATCGTCAAAAAGGATGAACTAGAAAACACCTACAAGCTGATCAACAACGTCTTCAACGACATCAAGTTCATAATGGAACAAGAGCTGAACAACAAGCTATCATTCTTGAATATATTAATCACCAGAACCGAAATAAGTAAACTGGAGAGTAAGGTGTGCAGGAAGCCGACCCACACTGGTCAAATTCTCAACTACAATAGCAAAAACACAGGAGCTCATAAAATCAACTGTGTACAAACTTTGTTCAAGAAGGCGAAGACACATTGCAACACAATTACAGTACGAAAAAATGAAGAAAAGTACCTGAAAACCATCCTCCAAAAGTACGGCTATCCAATCAATTTCATCAACAACAAAAAAATACCAACCGCACCCATCATCAAAAACGAAGTTAAGTACAGAAATCAACAAAAGGATCACCTTACTATACATAAAAGGTATACCGGGAACGACAACAAGATTGCTGAAAACCTTCGGAATAGATGTTCCTCACAAACCAACAAAATCCCTTCATTCAATCTTATGCAAACCAAACATCACCTACAAAATAAATTGTACCAACTGCGACAAACACTACATCGAACAAAGCGGAAGCCCTCTTCATCTTCGCCTGAATGAACATCAATTAGCAGTCAAACGCCATGACATGTTTTCACTCATATCAATGCACGTGGAAGACTGCGGACACATATTCGATTGGGGAAATGTGAAGATTTTGGATAGAGGCAATTCCAAAGACATTAGAGTATTCCCCTGCTCTACCATGGACGGTTTCCAGATCATTTTAGATCATATACTGAATATCTAATCATTAAAACCATTTGATCAACGTTCAATGGTACAATATTAACATTGACCAATGTATACTCCCCTCCTCCATCATGGACGGATTCCAGATCATTTCAGATCATATACTGAATACCTGACCATTAAAACAACTTGGTTAACGTTCAACGGTACAATATTAACATTGATCAATATGAGAAAAGAAAACAATCATTCTTACCTATAATTTCCATGTTCAAACATTTCATCTGCATTAGTTGATAATGTCCAATAATTACCTTTACCTGGTCTACTTTTATCACGTGGTAATTTAATAAAACAATCATTTAAACTAAGATTATGTCTTATAGAATTTTGCCATCCTTGACGATTATCACGATAATATGGAAAATGTTCCATGATAAATCGATAAATTCCTAGAATAAAGAATAAACAAAAACTTCCAATTAGAAGGAGGTTTCATGGAGATTTTAGTAATGTTATATAGTTGAAATCATGGATCAATTGAAGTTAGACTACCATGGAAAATCTAGAAGCACTGGGCGACCGTTTCATCCTATTATTGGACTCCTCAGGAGTGCTCATCCACGATCCAACCTCGATAGACTGGAACCCAGGACCTACCACTCTCGCGCCAGAGCACTTAACCGATAGACCACTGAGCCGGCATCCAACGGTGTTAATGTCTAACTTTAACCAATCCATGAAGTTGAGCAACTATTCACCCATGTCTTCAGTGAGTTGATATCTCACAGCAGACCTGGTTTAACTAAAATCAAGCTGAGAAAAAATCAGGAAGTACTGATCAGTATAGCTGTTTATAAATATAGTTGATAATGGATAACAATGCAATCCAGAATATACATTTCATCCTATTTGGATACATCGACTTGACGATTTCTCAACAGGAAGAGATGCGATTATAATGATTGTCACTCAATGTTACTTACTTACTTACTTACTTACTTACCCCTGTTACTCCCAATGGAACATAGGCCGCCTACCAGCATTCTCAAACCCACACTGTCCTGGGCCTTCCTCAATGGTAACATCAAAGCAATCAAGTAGAATGAGAGAGACACTATCTAGAATTTGATAAAAGTTTTCCAAAATATATGTCTATATATATATACTGAAAACCAGGAACCATTGGTTAACTGTCTCGTCTACTATGGTACTGTTCACTTATGTTCATTCACTACTTTATCATGGATCGAATCGAGGAACTGTAGGTCACTCAATAAGTGCTTATCCGTAAAACGAATGTGTAACTTGACATTACCACCTTTCATACCTTTCTGACATTTGTTATAGTTAAGCTTCATTAGTAATAAATTTTCATAGGAACTTCTGAAATAACCTGTCAGCTATACACTGATTTGTGGTTTTTATTGGCCCTTTAACTAAGATAGGATCTTAGTCTATAAAAATATAAAAATTCAAAACTTACCAATAAACCTATAGAATAATAAAACATTATACTGATTAAATTCACTTGATGTTGTTTACTTGTATCTTCTCATTGTTATTTACGACTGCAATTGATCAGTCTCTCGTTGGTATATGGGCATAATGAGCGGAATGCCTCGAAATTGCTTGAAGTCATAATCGTTATAAGCAAAGATGGATAATGGCTAGTAGTGGAATCCAGATAGTTATCAGGACTCAGTAGCTATGTGGATAACGCGATAGTGTTTGAAGTCGACAGTATTGGGTTCAAGTTCACAGAGTGAACATCAACTCTGTAATGCAGATACATGAAGTTGACGAGTCCCAAATAGGACAAAACGCGCTGCAAACTGGTTTCCACTACTAGCCAGTATTCATCTTTGATTATACTGATTACTTATATTTTAATGTACTTTTAAGTATTTTTGTTTTATATCAATGAATATTCTAATTATGATGATGAACATGGCAACTCGTTTATACTTTCCAAAACAAAAAAAAAGGGTAACACCCATTTTACATGAAAATGTTGCTTGTCAAACAGGACAGATTTCGGATTAGTAAAAAACCAACATTTAAAATGAAAGTGGTTTCATTTCTGATTGTTCTTTTTTGTGTTTTATCTTTCTTCTTCTTCTTCTTCTTTTCTTTCTTTTTTTTGTATTTTAGTTCCATCTTTTTCTAGATGCCAATTTCACATGACCATGGTTGTAGAAATATGTCAAATATACTACTTATTTGTAAAACAAAAAAAATTGACACATAAACACCCCCCGTACACACACACACATGTAAACACTTGAAGAATAAATTCCAAATAAGTGGATGTTGAAAAAAAAAATCAAAAAAAAAAAGAAAAAAACGTTGTCTCTTGGAGAAACCAATTTTTTGAATCTTTTTTTCTCTTCTTTTTTCTTTTTTTTCTTGTTTTTTTCTTTTCTCGATATTTGGCTAATATACTCACTTAATACTGTCATTGTTTTGTTATATCTGCATATCATTGTCACTATTATCACAACATAATGACAAGTAATGTAGTTGAATAAATGAATTGGCCTATTCAAATGGATATAGTCAATTAGATGAATAACTACTAGTCGTTACCCCCCCCTTATATTACTGTCAATCTTTAATAATAATAATAATAATTTACATAAAGTGATGATACATAAAGATAGTCGGTACTTGTTATGGAAGTTTGTGTGTGTGTGTGTGTGAAAATGGCGTCATTTTTTTCGGTTTATTTTTCTTTAGCCTAAAAAAAAACTATTGACATTTCACCTCTTTTTTTTAAATTATAATTTTAGATGATAAGAAAAGTATATGAAATTAGATATTGGTATATACAAACTACTACTAATAACAATATCAGTAGTAATAATAATAACGTAGTAGTAGTAGTAGTAGTAATAGTAGTAACCATAATGGTAATAAGTTATAATTTGTTTGTTTACTATCAATTCAAGTTCGGACATGTTGTAAATAATACTGATGCTTATTATTATTATTTCTTGTTTAAACAATCAGTAGTATTCTGATTATATATTTCCAGGATTATTTCTTATTTAAACACATAAATATTGGTATAAGGGGGCATCAGATATATATGCGCCACACAAATCAAAAAGTGATTTGTGTGAGGGTTGTGATACTGCTCAGGTGCCCGAACCGAAACAGGTGGTTTTCTAAAGGGGCCACACCCGGAGCCTTTGATCTAAAGGTCCGATCCACAAGGCAATGGAGCATCGTAAGGAGATGCGGTCTCATGGTAGCTGGTGACCAACGATTGATTCACACGCCGTTTTTTCCCTAACGATACTGGAGTTCATGTGCACCATTGGTTTGGAATGAGGGTTTTCCAACTCCCTTAGATGGACCCTCCGTGTCCACCAACCCGGTTAAAGCGCCGGACATTCGCCTTTCATCCTCTCAATTTCCAGGATGGATGTTATAAAGTTGACTTAGAATGGACAATTGAAGGTAGTTTGTTTGTTTTTGGACGAGAGAAAATCTGATAGAATGAGGTTATTCATAGCGTTCTATTAAGTCTAAAATGCCTGAAGATACTACAGGTATTGTAGTTTGACAACACTTTACAAGTAACACCTTCTATAATCGAATCGTGCCTACCCCTTTTAATCAAAAGTCAGAAGCGAGGAGTTTGGAAAATATATTTGATGGGTTATCAATATATTGAGATGTGACTGATTTAATCTGGCTAATGATGGCAGGAGATGTTGAGCAAGCTGTTCTAAAACGTGATCTGGTGTGGATGTATGACCAAGCACCTTCAGCTAAATGAGTCCATTCAATGTCGAACACTTACAGAGCTATTGATTTTGGGGATTTATTTACAGCTACATGCCTAATACTTTTCAGATATTGTCTTGTTCATTGAATAACTGTATGCTTTGTGTGTATGCCTTTTTTGGTGAGATTCGATTGTAAGCCCCAAAGATTTATTACATTTACTGTTGACATCCATGGAATTTATTATAGCAACCACTCTAAAATTGTACATTAATTGAAAGTCATACATTTCAACTGTTTTACTGATATTGGAAAGAAAGAACTATTATGTTAGTTTACTAATTAATTGAACTTAGTAATATAAAGCATTAAGATCTAACTGAATAATCTAGTGACATTAACACCATCGGATGCGAGCTCACTGGTCTATCGGTTAAGTGCTCTGGCGCGAGACTGGTAAGTCCTGGGTTCGAATCTTGCGAGGAGAGATCGTGGGTCTGAACGGCTGAGGAGTCCCACAATAGGACAAAACGGCCGTTTAGTGATTGCAGGTTTTCCATGGTGGTCTAGCTTCAATTGATTCATGCTTTCAACTATGAAAGATTTTGTTATCGTCAAAAGAAGTTGAAGGTCAATTGTTAAATATATATATACGGATACATGTTTTACCGAGAAATACCAAACTAGCATAAAAGAGCTATGATATGAAGAGCCAATCAGAAGTAGCCTTATGTAAAGGTCACTCGATGACAACTAGAAGTCACCTAAAGCTAAAGTTCATTTCATTGAGGCAACGTGTCAATTTCATAAAGATAAAATAATATTTATATTAATGAATATTTGTACATTTCATTCGATGGTCTAAAACATTTTCTTGTTCACTCTAGTGTTCTCATTCAAGTACCCAGTTTGGGGGTTAGCGCATAGCATACCGTGAATCAATATCAGATTTCGGACACCGCACGTCACAAACATTGAAGAACATATGGAACTCAAAACAACTGTCAACTAATTTCAAAGTCAGAATCTTCAATATGAACGTCAAGACAGTCCTACTATTGTGGTGTGGTCTACTTATATCCATATAAGTAGTATATGGTGTGGGTCAGACATAGAATGTATTTTGGCAGAAGACCGATGAGGAAAGAACTGAAATGAAACGCAAACGTCTGGAAAATGCATGAGCAATGGAATAAGAGAAGAAACAGTGAAGATTGAAACAATTGGTTGTTAATTTGCAAATTGACTGTTCATTGTTTGGTAATCAGAATTTATTGAGATAGTCTGTAATCTTTGCTTAAATACATTCGATTGTCTCCAACCAGTGTTCTGTTCACAACACTATATGGAGCTGAAACGTGGAGAACTACTACGACCATCATCAGGAAGGTACAAGTATTTATAAACAGATGTCTACGCAAAATACTCAACATTCACTGGCCGGATACTATCAACAACAGCGTTTTATGGGAGAGGACAAACCAGCTTCCAGATGAAGAGGAGACTAGGAAAAGACGTTGGAAGTGGATAAGACATACATTAAAGAAATCGCCAATGTGCATTACAAGTCAATCCCTAACTTGAAATCCAGAAGGGAAGCGGAAAAGAGGAAGGCGAAAGAACACATTACGTCGGGAAATAGAAGCAGATATGAAAATGATGAATTTTAACTGGAAAGAACTGAAAAGGAAGGCTCAGGACAGAGTTGGATGGAGAATGCTGGTGAGCGGCCTATGCTCCTCGACGAAGGGTAACAGGCGTAATTAAGTAAGTAAGTAACGTCACAAAAAGTTGTACAATGCTTCGCTATATCTAATTTTAGTTAATAATTATATAGATCCTCTGTTTGAGTATTTTATCGGGTAGGTAACCGGAAATCGTTAACTAATATATATAAGTGATGTGGAAAATTGACAGCAAAGCTAGGTGTTTTTGATGTTGTTCAGTTCTCTGAAACAAATTATTAAATTATGAAGCTTCTATTATAGTTCTAGACAACTTAGTCGTCTTCTACTTCGTGGAGAAATGAGCTTTCTAGTTATTCCATATGTGTTAGGTTGATCATGCTGATGATAAGTCGACGGAGACATAACAAGGAATGAAAAGATATAAAACATTGTCTACAAAAATCAATTGCAGGAATATGAAGAAACATTAAAGTGGAAAAAGCGAACCCTCCCCCTCGATTTATTTATTTATACAGACACCAGGAATAGCAGTCAGTCAGTCAGCTACAACGTAAGACCAGGCACATATATGCATCTGTCCAAGTCGCCATAACTCGTTAGCACAACAAGATGAACACCGGAAGAATAGCAGTGAAATGACTCAATGTTTCATTACTAGTATCAATGCACTTTATTTGTTCAATTATGAACACACAAAAATTATGGACCGACGGAATTGTATTAATGCCAGAAGTGCGGCATTCAGGTAGATAATCGATCGCCGAACGCATCAGCATAAATCCATTTTATTATTTTATACAAAAATGTAAAACAAGCACATGGTTAGAGATCAACCGAACAAGAGAGTCAACAGAATTTGAATGGATAATCATATACGCATAAGTGATAAGGGTAAATTTTGTCCAGAGTTCTTACATTGAGATCATGATTACCGAGGATGTTATATGGGATCGAACCCCAGAATGTTGGAATGTCACAATCACTTCAATATCATTCAATCACACAACTAAATAAAATCCATTAGATATGAATTAACTTAAGTAGTAAATGTAATTTACCATATTTCCACCCAGTAATATATCAGAATGACCGAATGCTCAATACGGAAATTCAAATCTCTATATTTGAATTTGTGTGAGTTTAGAAAACTTTCCCTACACATGTTTTAAGAACTTCCACCTTTCTAAACAATGATGGATACTGACTAGCAGTGAAATCCAGGAAGCGTGTTTCGTTCTATTCGGGACTCGTCAGCCAAATATACTGCATATCAGAATTGGTGTTCACTCTGGGAACTTGAACCCAGTTCCATCTGCTTCAAACACCATCACGTTATCCACTTAGCTACTATGTCTTGATTTTCACTCTAGGACAATATCAAGTGAATTTAAACTTCAACCCCATTATACAAGAAAGTGGCTATCAGGACTCAGTAGCAAAGTGAATAACACGATTCAGTTCGAGTTCCCAGAGTGAACATCAATTCTGAGATGCAGGTAAATCCAGCTGGTGATTCTCAAGTAGGACGAAACGAGCGCCAAACTGGATTCCACTACTAGCCACTATCCATCTTTGCTTATAATGCTTGTGAATTAAGGCAATATCGAGACAGTCTGCACAAGATGCATATATGCTAACAAAAGACTGATCAATTGCAATCTTAAATAACAATGGAAAGATACATCTATACAACACCAAGTGAATATAATATTACCTTCAGTTTATTACTCGAAACCTTAAAGTATAACAAACAGACAAAAAATCTCTTACAACCAAAACCCAATATTTCATAAACGGATCTAGAATGTAAAGAGAGTACTGTAGTACAACTTTTACAGAAACCAATTTTTGAAATATCTGAAAAAGATTACTATTTCTTTTCTCCTCAAGTTTAAATTCTCTCCGTTCAATACTGTTCAATTTTTTAGATGTATGAACTTTAAAACTACTACTTCAAGCCATCACTTAGTGAATTCATCTGGGACTTGCTCACAATAATATGAACAATATTCTTAAATACATATATCTATTTGAAATCATGAGTCAATTGAAGCTAGACTATCATGGAAAATCTGAAAGCTTTGGACGGCCGTTTCGTCCTATTGTGGGACTCCTCAGTAGTGCGCATCCACGATTCCGCCTCATGAGATTCGAACCCAGGACCTATCAGTTCCATTGTGAGATTTCTCAGCGGTGGTTACGTAAATAAGATACATCCAAAAGTCAAACTTGAATGAAACAATTTTATAAAGATTATTTCCATCTATAGATAATATACATTACTGATTGATTAAACAGTCTATACAAAACCTGAATTTAGTTTGCTTTCTAATGAAGACATAAATGAGCATTGCCAAATAGTTCTATTCCATGCGATAAAGAAAAAAGCAACAACAACACATGTTCATTACTTTTTACTAGCTTGTAAAGATACTCTCATTCCATGACGAATATCTTCCATAGATAATAATAATACTACTACTATTATTATGATAATTGACAGGTCATTGACAGAAAAAAAAGAAACTACAGTATATATAGAGTCTATATAGACTTTTTTTATAAAGATCATATGACTACTTAAATAAGTAGTCTGTAAATGTTTGTTTTTTCTTTCGAGTTTCATTCCTTACATTATTTACGATCAAGATATGTATCCTTTGAAATGGATTACCATCACTATTATTACCATTACCACTACTATTATTATTACCATTAGCATTACTAATACTATTACAACCATTACTATTACTATTACAAGCATTACTATTACTATTATTACTACTACCATTACTATTATTATTACTATCATTACTATTACTATTACTATTACCATTACTATTACTATTATTGCCATTACTATCATTATTATTACCATTACTACTATTACTATTATTGTTATATAAGGTGAAACAGTAGGATTGTCAACCACACACAAGGCATATATACATTGACTATACTAGTTAACTGTCAAATTGAAATATTTCAATATTTATGAATATATAAGTAGTATATAACTCGGCATATACATATGAAGCTTATTTTTCCATCTATCAATTATGTACTTGTGTAATGATATATAGAGATGTATAACATATAAGTAACTGTGTAGGCTAATCACCTAGTAACTAGCAATTATTAAAACATAAAAATAAGTTTTTTTGTTTTTTTTATAATGATTGACATTCAAATCAATTATAGTTTTTCTTCTTCGAGTGAACTATATATATATAACAGAAGGGGGTTTTTATAGACATTATAGTAATTTTATAAAGTTGAGATCATGAGTCAATTGAAACTAGACCACCATGGAAAACCTGGAAGCACTGTGGAACTCTTCAGCAGTGCGCATCCACGATCCCGCCTCGTGAGATCCGAACCCAGAACGTATCAGTCTCGCGCCAGAGCACTTAACCGATAGACCAATGGTGTTAATACATCAACTCACCAAAGACAATTGGTGAACGGTTGCTTAAACATCGTGGATTGGTTGAAGTTAGACATTCACACCGTTGGATACTGGCTAAGTGGTCTATCGCCTAAGTGCTCTGGCGCGAGGCTGGTAGGTCCTGGGTTCGAATCTCGTGAGGTGGAATCGTGGATGTGCACTACTGAGGAGTCCCATAATAGGATGAAACGGCCGTCCAGTGCTTCCAGGTTTTCCATGATGGTCTAGCTTTAATTGACTCATGATTTCAACTATGAAAAAACATAATAATCTCTACATAGGAATGTTGTATACAGTTATTAAATTTTAATTATTTAAGATATCAGAAAGGAGTGGGTCTTTTTGTGGACATTTTAGTAATTTTAATTGTTGAATTCATGAATCAATTGAAGCTAGACCACCATGGAAAACCTGGAAGCACTGGACGGCCGTTTCATCCTATTATGGGACTCCTCAGTAGTGCACATCCACGATTCCACCTCACGAGATTCGAGCATCAATTGACTCACGCTTGCAACTATGAAAATACTTAATCTCCACAAAACCCCTTCTGATAATATCTACTATCAGTTCATTTTATTAATTACACTGATACTCATCTACATATTTCTCATCTGTTTTCCTTCTAGACATATTTCACCCTATGACTTTATATTCATTTTGATACAGTTTTCTTCTCTGAGTTAGATGGTTTAGTGATAGAGCTTTCATCATCCTTCTAAACGACATCATCAGTACAATCACTTCCAGTAGAAGTTTATCAAAGTTATCGACCTAAGCTACAAATCCTCTTCACCATAGTACTTTATATTCATTAATATTCGAAAGAAATGAATGAAACTAGACAAAGAAGTAAAGCTATAAAGAATAATATACATGAATACCACCCCTATTCATTTAACTATTCATGGAAGCATTCACTTTAGGTATGATCATTATTATTAATGTTTAGTTTTCGAGTCATAAAATGTACAAAAAAAAAACCTATTCCTGTTAGTCTCTTTCGTTCAGAAGTGTTATTGTTATTATCACTATTACTGTTATCAATAATGGTGGTGGTGAATACAAATTAAATAAACATAAACAGATAAACAACTGACAGACGGATAGAGAGACAGATTCAAGGAAATGTTTTGTCACTGAGAGATTTAAGGAATAGAAGACAAAAAAAGAAAAACAATATGAATATAGTAGACATGGAAACAAACAGACTATACATAGAGACTAATTAATTAGTGTACTCGCGAAAAATTAAAAAAAAAGCGTAAAGAAGGAAATCATAGTAACTAGGATCAGAACATGACTCCATTGTTGATCGGTGTATTTATTTATTTATTTATTAAATGTATGTATATTAATTGTGTACATGGTTTATGGGTTATTTAGTCGTCAAGGTTCGAAATGAATCAAATGAACCATGTATTGACTATTAAGAAAGTTAGTGGAAAGATATTTCGATCTAATAATAGTGTAAATACTGGGGGGGATCTGACCTTGCACCTCTTAGTGGTGCCCTGAAGTTCGTGAACCCTAACCATGAGATTACGTGGGTAGCTAAGTAGAGAACGAGGTGACCATACATGAATAACAGAAAAAGGTGTTTTCTCGGAATTGAGAAGGGTAAAAAGTAGTACTGGGAAAAAAATTCCTTATGACGCTTGACCGAATTCACTCTGGAGAGACCCATAAGTTTAGGAGGAACGGGTCAGAGATAATATATTGTGACGTAATTATTGAGCAAGGGTTAACATAAAATTCCTGTGGTACGATTGTGATAAAAGAGTACGGTCAAATGACGACTTACCACTCAATTGATTTGATTAATTTCTATTCATTCAGTGTTTGGTAACGGCTGTGCTTCGGTCTGGGGTGCATCGCACCTATACTCATATATGTGCACTATGGAGTGTATAAATCTCAGTCTATCCATTCGAGATAAACTTGTAACCCATACTTGAGTTAGTAATACATCTCATATTAGCGTACTTAATAAAGCTCTAAACACTTTCAAGTCGTTACAAAGTTTCCGAATATGATAGGGAAGTATAAACTGTAACATGTTCGCCTATACGACAGAAAACGAACTCCATGCTTTGCTTTCTGCAATGCTCCAATCTCACATTCCATGTAAAACCTCTTGCTTTTTTCCTGAAGGTCCTACCAGCTTCTCCTGTTGAATTTCATTGAGTCAGGAATTAATCAAAGTTAGATAATCATTGAATACTTTGAGGCACTGGACGGAAGTATCATCTTAGCATGGGACTTCTTATTCCTCATAATCAATCATCGAAAATCACACCCTCTGTCTCGTTGGTGAATGCTGAACCTTTAGACTACCTAGGAATTCTTTACTAGAATGAGACGGTCGTCCGGCGCTCTCAAGTTTTAAATGGTTTTCCTGGTGAGATCTGTTAGTGGCTTCAAAGAAGTATAATTTACTTTGTTGAATGATAATTCAACGAAAATCTCTATATAAGAAGCAATGTCGTTATTCATTACCATAAGTTTCGTTCTCAGTAAAGAATCCCTGTGTCAGTTATACAATCTATCACTCATTAGTGCTTTTCAATAATCATCATTCCCAATGACGAAACTTGTCAAAGAGCATACAAAGAGGACAGTGTGTCAATAACTGAACTGTTTCCCTTTGAAATTTCCATTATTTATCATCGTGATAGAGTATAAGCCATTCCAAATATTGCGTGAGTACATACAGTTAAGATTTATATTTATACTCGATTCAAATGTGTTTAAAATGGGAATGTTGATGACGATATTCGTATAGTTGGGAAAAACATGGCAAAAACGTTTAATCAAGTCGTCGTAACTTCATTTGTATAATATACACCCCATATTATTGCCTATCCTTGTTTCTTAAGATATAATAATAATAACTAGGAATCATTCAGTAATGACGGAAGTAATCTAAATCAATAACCTAGAACTAGTGTAGTGTGGTCTACTTATATACATATAAGTAGTATATGGAGATGGTCAGACATAGAATGTATTTTAGCAGAAGACCGATAAGGAAAGAACTGAAATGAGGCGAAATTGGTGGGAAAATGAATGAACAATGGAATTAGAGAAGATGAACTGATATTTACAGAAGGAACAGTGAAGATTGAGACAATTGGTTGTTATTTTGCAAATTAACTGTTCATTGTATGGTTATCAGAATTTAATGAGATAGTTTGTAAATTATGCTTTAATAGATTCGATTGTCCCCAACCAGTGTTCTTGTTCACTATATTTGGTGTCGCTGCCAACCAGGAGGAGGAGGGGTGCTGTCCTGCGGACGCCTCTGCGGGTTTGGAGTCGAGGTGCTGGTTGGGGCAGTCTGGTGCGGAGAGGTGACGTCGAGTGGAGTGTTCTGATGGGGCGGTGTTGGCTGTAGCAGGTGCTGTCGACGGAGAGGAGCGGTGGGACGTGTGGCTGCTGGGCGGACATCGGATGTAGATGGCTCAGCAGGCCGGTGCAGTACGGGTGTTGAACGTCCCAGGTGCCGGGCGGGTGTCGGATGTTGGTCCCAAGCAAGTCGACGGAGCTATGGAAGTCAGCGCGCCGTAGACTCGACATTTTGACAGAGAGTTCGGCACAGACTGTAGTACAAGAAGAAGGTGCGCACGGCGAGCAGAACCACCGCATGGACGAATGCTTTAAAGGGGGGGATGAGTGTACTGTCTCATCAGTGTTCTTGTTCACTACACTAGAATAACTATTGAATGTAGTCAATGAATTATTATTCACATTATGATATTGTTGATAACTTCTCACAGTAATGTAATCGAATATTTAATGTTCTCGGCATTATAAACACTTGATATGAGAAGTAGGTTCTGGAAATCCACTGAATAAGTTCATATCTGTTTAGTCAAGCAAAATGAAAGGTATTATAGTCTCAATCAAGATGAAAACACTGGAATCTAGATTAATCCAGCTGAAGACTTTGGAATAGGAGAGACAATCCGAATCTGTTAAGATTTACAACCAAATGGCAAGATCTAGGCAAAACCGACTAAAGGTATCTATTTACCAAATGAAACTAATCAATTATAGTCTTTAATATCAACAACAAGGGAATATGAATACTTTTGATGATGGTAAATTTTGCAGTTGGGTGGACGGAGATGAGAAGTTGTATGAATCAAATTATCAACCTATATGATCTGTATAATTAAGTTTCATCACCATCATTGGCCCCAAGATGAATTTCTGGAGTTCTGGCAAGTACTCGCGAATAGTGGAGTTCAATCCATGTCAAGTAGAGACAGGTATCTACTTCAGACAATGGAAGAATGATTACACAACCATTCATGGGTCAATTGAAGTTAAACATTAACACTATTCGATGCTAGCCGGTTCAGTAGTCTAGAGATTAAGTGTTTGCGCACGAGATCAAAGGTCCTGAATTCGCACTACACATGCGGGATCATGTATGAGCACTGCTGAGGAGTTTCACAATAGGACGAAATGGCTGTTCAGTGCTTCCAGGTTCTTCATGGTGATCTAACTTCAATTGATTCATGATCTCAACTATAATATCCATAAAAACCCCTTCTGATACCATTTATATATACTTATCTATGTACATATTTGACAGTTTTACAAAAAGAAACAGCATACAATAGCAATGACACATGTAAACAAATAAATAAATAAACACGTTTCATATTTGTTTAAATGAATAAATAAAAACAAAATTTGTTTATTTATATTAGTAGGCGTAATATTCAATAATCTAAAGTACACAAAAAAATGGATTTTAATGTTGATTCTTTCACTCTATATTTGTTGTTGTTATTCGAATGTATACGAGTGAGAGAGAGGGGGGAGAGAGAGAGCATGTGTGTATGTGTGAGAGAGAACATAGAACTCATTGTAGTTTTTAGGGTTTTTTTTTGTTTATATACTCTATTGAGCGCACACGTATGTACGTACGCACGCACGCACGCACACAGGCATGCATGCCTATGGAAGAGATTCGATTGAAGGGGACGAAAGAAAAAGAAAACCATCATACATTGTAAATACAGAAAATAGATCCAGCTAAGTAATTTAATTATATTAATATTGAGTTATCATTTATGGTGGGGTTTTCAAGGGAAAATTGATGAAGGAACCACATGAGAAATGTGGAACGCGATATGAAAAAGTCATGATGATGATGATGATGATGATGATGATGATGATGATGATGATGATGATGATGATGATAGGATGAATAATGTATCTAAATTGAAATGGTCTCCTTCAGTTTATCACTCTCTTACTCTCTCAGTCAGTCACTATGTGTGTGTGTGTGTGTAGATTTGTATACATTTACTTGGTAGTTACCATAAAAGAAAATTTACATTTACGGTTTATTGTAGTTAATTATGGATATCTACATATCACTTGACACCAATTAAAGAGATTATTTTATATAATTGATTCATGGATTTTAGATGAATATACTCTGTCGTAATCCTTGTTACTTGTATTTAACATTGTAGTTATAATCAATATTGATGACTTATTCACACAATTGAACATGGTGGAGAAGATCTGTAGCTCAGGTGGATGATTTTGATGGAGTTTTGTTCTCTGAGCTGAATGGTTTGGTCATGGAGCTTTCATCGTCCTTCTGAACGACATCATCAGCACAAACTTAGGGGTAGTAGTGAAGTGTTTGAATTTCTCCACATGTGGTTCACACTTTACTTCTACCCGAAGTTTGTGCTGATAATGTCGTTCAGAAGGATGATGAAAGCTCCACGACCAAACCATCCAGAGCTCAGAGAACAAAACCCCATCAAAATTATTGAACAAAACAGTTTTGATATCATAATAATATACAGTAAATGAAATCAACACACACAAGAACAAGTTCGACAGTTGTTGAAAAGATGTTCTTTTTGAATGATTCAACTTACATGATGTAAAATCTTAATGAAATAGATTCATTCATTTCAATTAATGATTAACAAAAGGAAAGTATTAGTCTAGGTGGTTGGTAGAGAATGTTGAGTTTTAAAGTGTACATTACAGACCGATCATAATTTCAGAAGAGTTGTATCATTCTAGCTTAGCGGTGATTACCAATGCACATTCATTATACTATTGGGTCAGGGAAGTAACCCACTAGTGGCAATGGTTGATGGATTTGTAGTTTCACTAATTAGTTCAAGTTAGATATGTATACATACTATTGAAGGGCGGCCTAAAACACTAGGAGCTCTTTGAGAAACCTAAAGGTCCTCAGTTTAATTGTTGATATGGATTGCCAAACGACAAAATGATAACTAATCATTACTTTCTGATTTTGAGTCGCTTTTTAACTAATATCAGAAACCGTATATTTCGCCGGTATGATATAGTTACCATCGATAGAACGTCCTATATAATGATATATGTATATATTTTTTTCTGGGGAGTCTTTAACTCAGAACGAAACAGTTATCCATCACATGGTGACAAGAGTATTTCATTTTTATTATTTGATGCTTCGATAGAATATTCAATCCTTAGAGATCAGTCGTACTCTTCAACAGACAATAGTTAGTGACACTGAATAAAGTCATGAAAATTGAAATTTCGGAAGCCACATTAATAGGAGTTCGTCTATTACTTAAGAACTAGTTGAATTGTATCAATCAAGTGATAAGATGATCATTAGTATAATTGACTTTGTTGAAATGTTAGATGATCATAAGTAGCCGGCATGAAACCAGACCTGACCTAGGTTACATATTGTTTATGCACTCGTCAACAAGACATACATAAAATCCCAATGAAATTAATGTTCTCTGTGAGAAATTTCACTACTGCAAACCATCTGATACCTTAATATAGTTAACAATGTAGATGAGTTTTGTCCATAAATACTAGAAAGTGTGACACTTTAGTTAATTACTCCTAGCTGGTAGTATTTCTCGACCATTAATCACTAAAAAGACAATGGCTATAAGGTATCATGTCAATAAGATTTATAATCATCTATTATTCAATACGCTTAATAAATTGTTTCATTCACAGCAAATGCAATGTCTGCGTAAGGTTATGGAGACTGTTGAGTTTTTATTAAGATCATGAATCAATCAATGTTAGACGAACAATAAAAACCTGGAGGCATTGGATGGCCACTTCGTCCTAGTATGGCACTCCTCACCAGTACGTATTTGTATACTGAACAAGAATCTAGGACATTCAGTGTCACGCGAAAGGTTAACCTCTAGACCTCTGAACCGGCATCTAATAGTGTCAGTATATAATATAAACTAACCCATACTATGAGATGGTATAGAAACGTTCCTGTGGTAATTGCAATCTTTAGAGTCATTAGTAAATGATATATCCAATAATAATATCCCCAATTATTTTCAAAAGAAAGTTAGTCATTCAACCTGGTATGTAGGTAAATTGGTTCAGTTTACCATATCCAACTAATCAGGCACTAATGTTAAAAGGAAACATTAGATTTCTATTCAAATTTGCATAAACAACCACTTAGCTTTCTAAAGAATTCAGTTAAAATAGGGTTAGTAACTAATCAATGTACTTCTTATCATACTGTAATCAGTCAGTTACGATGTAGAACTTCGTACGTACGTACATCAGTTCGAGTTGCCATACCACATTAGCACAGAGATGAAGTTGTCGATTTAAATCCCATATTGGTAGAAGTAGTAAGAGTATAAGTATTATGTGAAAGATAAGGGTTTGAAGATGTTATTGAAGGAGTATAATACAGTGAAATAAATTTGGAAAGAGAAAAAGGACACAAATAATTCAGATAAGAATTTGGGAGAACACAAAGAGTGGATACACCTTCGCCATTGCAAACGATTTTGAGCCATGTCATTCAAGGTCTCTAACCATCGGTTGCTATCATCTCGTGAATCCCAACCAGGTAGTCTACACCTACCAACATGGCTCAGTCCACTTGTCAGTGACTTCATGGATTTATGCCACGTTTTGGTTTGGCCGCCCCTAGCTTTCTTCCAACCTACTCCTACACTATAAAGCATTGCACGTCGGGGCAGTCGGTGGTTGGGCATACGTAACACATGTCCCATCCATCTCAACTGATGAAGTTTCACTACTTCATCAATCGATTTGCCATCCTTACCTAGTACCCGTTTCCTAACATCTGCATTACTTACCCGGTGGTCCCAGGATATACGAGCAATCCTTCGAAGACATCTATGATCGAAAACTAGTAGCCTACGAATATCCTCTACTCTAATCGGCCATGTTTCACTGCCATACTGTAATCAGGTAATATCAATCAAAATCTTTTAAACAGTGGAGACGATCTGTAGCTCAAGTGAATGATTTCGATGGAGTTTTGTTCTCTAAACTGGATAATTCGATCATAGAGCTTTTATCACTCTTTTGAACAACATCATCAACCCTATTGTCTATTCCTTAAAATAAATAAGTAAAACAAACCTATTGAATGATCCTTCTTAATTTATTGATACCACTAAAAAATTTTTTTCCATAGTTACATACTATTAAATTATCATGTGCTACTTAAACAATCATAAAATATTGTTGTTGTTGTTGTTTTTTTCTTGTTCACCGTCTATACTACTATTAATACTTTTCTTAATTATATAATTCGTAGTAAGTATCATTGGAACCTTCAAAATAGGTGGCGAATAGATTTCAATCATTTGAATACATTCTATAGATATATATACATACCTAGAGAACATTCAATATATCATCAACATTAAACATAAATGATTAATAGGAGTCTATACCATTATTATTATTATTATTATTACTTAATCATAATAAACAGATACCTTAGTAACAAAAAAAAAGTGATATTGGTGTCTTTTTTCCTCAGTTACATAAGTAAAAAAAATTTGATTTGATTTCAATCATCGAAAGTTGATTTGTAGAGGGGGGGGTTAGAGAGAGACAGTGTGTGTGTGTGTTGTTGTTATTGTTGCTACTTCAATGATCAAATTACATTTTTTTTTCATAAATAATAATTTTTATTTTAATTGACAGGAGAACTTGTAGAAGATCCAAAAATGTAAGAAAAGAATATAGTCGTTAAGGTATGATTCTTTCTCACTCACTCACTCACTCTCTCTCGCTCTCTCACTCGCACCATCCATCATGTCATTGTGGGCGACAATATTAAGTACTGTAATTTTTGTTGTGTATATTTTTCATTAGAATCTTTCATTGAAATGTCAATTAAATTCATATTAAATGGTTAATATTATCCTTCATTTTAAAATGATAACTATATTTAATCATTAGTTAGTAGTATATGAAAGTAGAATTAAAATTCAGAAGAGGGTTTTGTAGAGATTTTAGTAATGTTGTGTAGTTCAAATCATGGGTTAATTGAAGTTAGACCACCATGGAGAACCTGGAAGTACTGGATAAGTGTTTTGTCCTATTGTGGGACTCCTCACCAGTGTGCATCCACCATCCCACATCGCGAGATTCGAACACAGGACATATCAGCGCTTAACCACTAGACCACTGAGACGGCTGGCATCCAACTGTGTTTATGTCTAACTTCAACCAATCCACGGAATTGAGCAATCGTTCATCACTGTCTCCAGTGAATTTATATCTCACAACAGACCTGGTTAAACTCCACTAGTTAATGCTTCTCACTAGTACTGCAGGAAATATCTCTTGAAATCAGTACGAAAGTACAGTTTAAGTAAATGATTCCGTTGAAAAGAAAATTTTCTTCGCTAAAAATCTCAGAACATGAAGTTTTAGGTGAGATATGTTCAAATACTACAGGACTGATTCATCAGCTCCTTGCAGAACAATAACGAGTATAAAAATTATGAAAACTAGATTCAACGTATTCAGTCGACTTCTTCCAGTCACCTAACTTGTATCATTCCTTCTGGTGTAGTTATCTCTACTGGCAATCGTTATCTATGGAAAGTTCTATAAACACCGAATAATTGTTATATGAAACAGTTTTAGAAACATTAGCAAGCAATGAACTAAGATAAAATAATAGTTCATTATACTGTGTCATTGTTCACTTCCATAAGAAGCACTATTTTCCACAAGATGATGATGAATGGGATCCAGTAAAATGCCTAGGTCCAGTTTTAGATATTGACTTCCAAAAAACATGTATACAATATTTTCAAGACAAATTCCAAGAAGTTTGACAAACTAATTCAAAGATTCTAGTACAATAAATGTGAAAAACTACTGTCAGAGATGGTACCCAGAGATGATCATCCAAAGTTCTCTTTCATTATGAATAATTGCTGTACCATGATCATGTAAAAAATGACATGAAAACCAATAATATACGTTACTTTATCATAATGCATACACGAAATGACCACTAAACACTAACCCAGTTTTTGAGCGTTGCTTATGAGACTTGAAAGTCTTGAGTTCGATCTCTGTTAGTGTCATGGGTACACACTACTGATTAGTCATAAACAACTACGAAAGAACCTTCCATTGTTTCATGGTTTTCAGGCATATCTGAACTGAAATAAATATACTGGAAAACTGTTGAGCTTAAATCAATGGATTAGAAGTTTGTTTCCAGATTAGTTTAACTCACAATTCTTGTCTTTTTATTATACAACCCTTAAATAAAAATTCAGTTAACATTCATATACACTTAAACGAGTCAGTATTATTCAAACATTACAAGCTAGTATAAACATTATTATTGAGATATAGTTATATTATCGTCGTGAAAGTCGGGCTTGCCTATCGTGATCAACCAATCGAGCTATACTGGCTGCAATAATCGTTCCTCAAGGTCCTACCATGCCAGACAGATCGGTTGAAGAGCAGTAAGACTAAAAACAGAAAACCCAACCTCCGGAGGCGAAGTCGTACTGATGACTGCACAGAAGTGTGACAGTAGTAAGGTGTTTCCTTCACACACTCAGTATAACAGTGATGCTGCATTCCCACAAGAAGGGATGGAGTTAGAAAAGGTCGACCCTAAAAATACACACCTCGCCTTATCCCACGGATATCCGTCTCCGGTGGTAAGGTCCTTTGAAGAACGGAGCTAACACAAAATTACCCACAGAAACGTCGTGTGTGACCGACCTCAAGCAGTTGTCCCTTGGGCACTGCGGTCACGCTCTCGGGTCATTAAGACCACTTCTAATCCAATTTTTTTTCAGGTCCCTCTAGAAGAACCCTTCCACGGTGTGGGTAACCGGGAAGTGATAACTGCCTTCATACCTCTAACAGTATACAAGATCATTGTATTCAACCCTATGCTAAATCGGCCAATATGCCTCTTTGGCTAAGACCCTAGAATCTCGTACGATTGATGTATGCTGTGTCTCCGAAACACGCATACAGGATCCTAGTGTGATCATTCACTTAACCTCACCTCTCCAAAATGGACAGCCGACGAAATACACCCTCCGTATATCTTGCGACCCGATGGCTAGTCCTCGTGGACTTGCAGGTGTAGGTATAGCACTTTGTACAAAGGTAGAACAAGAACTATTAGAATGGATCCACGTTAACTTTCGCCTTTGTGTTGTCCGGCTAAATGGCTCCGTAAGAACTCAGAAAGATAGGGACATACGTCGTTGCCTTTCCGTCGTTTCTGCCTACACTCCCACTGGCTGCAGCCCCAGATCAAGTGAAAGATGACTTTTACAGAAAGCTCACTGAACTTCTTCAAAAAGTTAAGCGCTCAGACATAGTACTCATAGCGAGTGACTTAATCATGGTTGTTTGTTGTTTATTCTAATCTTCAATAAATAGATAGATCATGGAAAAACAAGCAAAATTTATAAAAAGGTATAATATGGTAATTAACTTTTAGTGGGAATAATATGACAACTTATTGACAGTACTAGACTATATATATATGACATAGATAAATCACCTTCTTTTATCTTTCATTCGGCTTCATTATACATCAGTCTCATAAATATGAAATGTCTAGATGAATTATTGAAGGAGTTGTGCTTATCTCTTTTTTTTGGTATTTTTCTTCTTTTTTTTCGGCAACCATTTCCCTTTGTTGTCATTGAGTAAATAATAAATTAGTGATTCAATAGACAGATAGATAAGTTGAATGAAATAGTTTGACAAATATAAAGATAGTTGGATAGACAGATGAATAAATAGATAGACAGACACACCCACAGAGAGAGACAGACAGACGAATAAATGATAATTATCCTTTGATAAATAAACACCGAAAACTTTTAATGTGTTTATTGTAACTATGGTACATTATCATTATAACCATAGATTACTTAATTTAACGTAGAATATACTAGAATATGAGTCATAATGTAACGGTGAATACGATGGTACTATCTACTCGTTGAAAATTGAATACTTGATTCAAATCATTGGACTATTATTAAATAACTAGCTATTGTAAGTTAAGATAATAATGAACAGATGTTTCGTCTTTAGCATTGAAGTCCTCGGCAGTGCATATCTATAACTCAAACAATAAGCCAAGCACATAGTCAGTCAGTCAGTCACAGTGTACAACTTCGCACGTACATCAGTTCGAGTTGCCATACCACATTAGCACAAAAATGCAGTTGTGGATTCAAATACCATAGCGGTAGAAGCAGTAGGAGTATAAACAGTGATCGGAAAGAATAGGGTTTGAAGATCTCATTCAAGGAGTATAATCCAGTGAAATAAATTTGAAAAGAAAAAAGATAAAGACATAAAGAATTCAGAAGATTAGAATTTGGCAGAACACAAAGAGTGGATGCACCTTCGCCATTGCAAACGATTTTAAGCCACGTTATCCAAGGTTTCTAATCATCGATTGCTACCTATCAACATAGCTCAGTCCAATGGTCAGTGACTTCATGGATTTATGCCACGTTTTGGTTTGGCCGCCCCTAGCTTTCTTTCAACCTACTCCTACACCATGAAACATTGCACGTCGGGGCAGTCGGTGGTTGGGCATACGTCATACGTTTCCCATCCATCTCAACTGATGAAGTTTCAAAACTTCATCAATGGATTTGCCATCCTTACCTAATACCCGTTTCCCAACAACTGCATTGCTTACTCAGTGGTCCCAGGATGTACGAGCAATGCTTTGAAAACACCTATGATCGAATACTAAAGCCAAGCACATAACAAAACTATTAAAAATTAAATGATTTAACTATTGAGTATCTTATACCAAATAACTAACTAGTAAAAACCATTTGTTCACTGATAGTTTAAACTGACATGTAACTACAAAGTTCTACTAAGAAGCCGTGATCGGTAGAATTCGATCATCCCTATTGTAAGAAAGTTACTCACCGACGACATGGGATATTAGTCAAGCAATATAGAGAATTGATTAGAGTTAGTCACATTAAGTTTTCTCCTCCAGTTCTGTAAATCTTTAAATTCGACCGACCATGAGATCATAGATTGTGTACTGCAGAGAAGTTCCATATTATAATGAAACAGTTGTCTAACACTTTCTAGTTTCATTCTATGATAATAACTGGAAAATGTTCATGCGTCTAATCTTATTTTAATGCTATGTATATTACAAATCCGTACACATATAATATTTTGATCATGAATAGATTAAAGCTAGACCACCATGAAAAACCTGGAAGCACTGGATGACCGTTTCGTTCTGTTGTGGGACTCCTCAGCAGTGCGCATCCATAATCCACCTAACGAGTTTCGAACCCATGACCTATCAATCCCTCCTTCTGATAATAATCATATGCTCACTAGTAACTGGCTCTATGAGGTATTTCCTAGAGTTCCAGTGAGAAGTAGTAACCAGTGGAGTTCGAACCACGTCTGTTGTGAGATATCAACTCACTGAAGACAATGGTCAACGGTTGCTCAATTTCTTGAATTTCTTGAAGTTAGACATCAACATTGCTGGATGCCAGCTCAGTGGTCTAGTGGTTAAACGCTCGCGAGCGAGACTGATATGCCGTGGTTTCGAATCTCACGAGGCGGGTTGGTGGATGCACACTGCTGAGGAGTCTCACAATAGAACCAAACGGTCGTCCAATGCTTCCAAGTTTTCCATATTGGTCTAGCTTCAATTGATTGATGATTTCAACCATAAAAAATTACTAAAATCTCCACAAACCCTCCATCTGATAAAACTTAATGTAAAACCTTGATTGATTGTTCAATTCAATCTAGAATAATTAAACCATCTTAATTCAATAATCATTCCAAGTGATGATAAAACTGTCTATAATTAGTCAAATCTTTATACATAAAGGTGAAACAATAATAATGATATTAACAATAAAAAATCACAAAGTAAACAATATGGACGGGATAAGTAAACAAACATAAAGTAAATAAACAGACCCGAATAAATAGATAAATAAATAAACAACTAGATAGATAGATAGATAGATAGGTAGGGAGATAGATAGATAGATAGATAGATAGGTAAACAAATCCACCCCCCTTATTTCAATACAATCAGATGGTTTAAAAAAAGAGAACACAAGAAACATATTGTCTCAAAAATTGTTTATTTACTTTTGATTACCAGTTTGTTTGTTTATTTATTTATTCATTTTTTTCTTTTTTTTCTTTTCTATGTGCATATGTTTACATTGTCTTAACCCCCCCCCTAATAAAATCGTATATTTCAATACTACAACATTATGTATGTATATACATAGACCTGCTTAATTGTTTGTTTATCAGATACATGTACCGTTTTTACAAGTGTGTGTGACTGATCAAAAAACAAAAATTAGTTCCGGTTCACAGTTTATTCATTTATACAATGAAATGCATGATGACGTGGTAGAATTTTATTTAATAGGATTAGTGATTTAAAGGTTAAGTGTATGTATGAGATATATAAAGTTCTGAGTTCGATTCTTGGATGACAGTTCATAGGTATATATTTTTACAAAGACCCATATTAAGAAGAAACTACAGACCAATGCTTTCCGGTTTTCATTGGTGATCTAGCTATGTTAGGTTCGTGATTTAAACTATACAAACTTTATAATCGTCACTAATTCTACTATATCAAATAAATATATGTAGATAAGATTTTTTATGACGAGAAATAATACCTATCAACTGAGCACTGGAGGGGTTAGGCAGATCGATTGATGTAGGTTGTCGATTTTCATTGACTTGGATGGTTATGAGATATGCCATATCTGAACAACTATCGGCTTCCTTGATATACTATGTTTGCTAATGAAGGATTAGGTTTTAAGAAAGCTACGGGTAAGCAAAACAAAAAATGAATTAATCAACGGAGTCACTGAATGTTTATCTGACCCATTTTAGTATATCTAGACTAACTGGCTAAGATTGGAATGATAACACTGACTAATGGTTAAGGAGTATGAATGACTAACCAGAATCCTTCACAAAGGAGCACATCTAGATCTTGAGTCGCAGTATTCTTTATGCATAGTATTTCTTCTTCATGTACCATGTCTACAATCCTCAATATTTCTAACCATAACTATTACCAAGTTATTCCTGCTTCTTTTCAAATCACCCCGTTAATTTAGTAAAACGGTTTACACTAGGATACATTCATTTCATATTCAAACGTTGATTTTGACTAAGTGTCAGTGAACTGCCCACTTAAGATATTTAAATCCGCGTCATGCATTTATAGCGTATTGTGAAACCACAAAGTGAATAATACTGACGTTAAGAGTGGGGTACAAGTTACATTGGTAAATTGGTTAAATCTCATTGAAATCATGAACTGATTTAAGTAAGACAACCAGTGAAGATTGTTTCGTCGTAATATGGGGTTCCCTAATAGTGCGCACCCTAAAACCCCCTGCGGGAACCGAACCCGGGACTTTTGTTCTTGTTCACAAACCCTTAACATCCATACTATTGAGCCAGGATCCAATAGTGTCCAGATCTAGATTCAATCTAGGGTCCGATTCCTGCAATCAGGATAGTGGATACGAACAGCTGTGTCCCATATTAGGACAAAAGTTAGTCCAATATTTCCAGATTTTCCATGTCTATCTAACTTAGATCTGTTCATGATTTCAATGAAACTTGACAATCTTCACAAGTCCATGCTACTAAATCAGTTGGAGGGTTTACGAATCTTTATCTATTGAGGTGGTTGGGGAAGGTTTCAAGTACACTAATCAACAACCTGGTCCAACACATAACGATACCTAATATAGCAATGAATAGGAAAAAAAGGTGAAAAGCATACGTTTATTCGATGTTATAACAATACCTATTTCGGTGAATTGATTTAGACAAGTTCAAGTGTATTGAAAATTGATAACTGAGATAAGGTAAACAAATCAGGTTAGAAGTACAGCTAATCAGATTTGAGATTCTTAAGGAGAGTTTATGAAAATATTCAATGAATCTTAGTTAAATATGTGCTAATCAGGGCTTTAATTATTATCAGAAGGGGTTTTGTGGAGATTTAGTATTTTCATAGTTGAAAGCGTGAGTCAATTGAAGCTAGACCACCATGGGAAAACTCGAAGCACTGAAAGGCCGTTTCGTCCCATTATGGGACTCCTCAGCAGCGCGTATCCACCAAACTACACTCGCGAGATTTGAACCCAGGACCTACCAGTCTCAATTCAGAGCCCTTAACCGATAGACCACTTAGCTAGCATCTGACGGTGTTAATGTCTAACTTCAACTGATCCACGAAGTTGAGCAACCATTCACCAGTTGTCTTCAGTGAGTTCCTATCTCACGACAGACGTTGTTTGAACTCCACTGGTCACTGCTTCTCACTAGAGCTCCTGGATATACTTCTCGAAGTCACTAATGAGCATATGATTATATTAATTATCAGAAGGGATTTTGTGGAGATTTAGTATTTTTCATAGTTGAAAGCGTTAGTCAATTGAAGCTATTATTATCAGTAAGCTATTTGACTGGTTTATTGATTACCAATGAATTTAATTATCTCCAAAAGCATTAATAGGGTAATAATAATCCTATGAGCAATGACAATTAATTTCGATAGGTGATTCTCAATGTTCTACCAAGAAGCTGTGATCAGCTGCATCCAATCATTTTAAGTGTAAAGCAACTATCTACCAACTCATTAGGTAGTAATTGCACAATATCAACTGGAAATACTCATATGTAACATCAAGTGCTAACTCAATGGTCTGAAAGTTAAGTGCTCGTTTCATCGCCAGACGTTCATTAGTTTAACACTTGCCGAGGTTGTGTGTGCGCTCTTCAGAAGAGTCGAATACTAGGATGAAATAGTTGTTCTGTAATATCTGGTCTTTAAGGTTTGCCTAAAGTTAATCGGTGATGTTGTGGTATGTGCTACTAATGTCGAAAGATGTAAGTAGTATGTATTACCAATCGAAAGTGAAATGCCTGGAGGTAGAAGGTTAAAAAGATCAAAGAAAAAAGAACGAAAACAAAGAATGACTGATGTGGAATCGAAAGAACAATGAAGTCTGAGACGGACGATTGACTGATATTTACAAAAGGAATAGTCAAGTTTGAGATAATTCGTTGACATTTTGCAAATGAAGTATTTACTGTATGGTTCTCTGATTTTACTAAGATGTTCTGTAATTCTGTATTCAAATAGATTTGATTGTCCCTACTTGTATTCTTGTTCAATACAATGTTAACTACGAATATTGACCAATTTATTTTGTATTCAATATTCTGATACTTAGCCTCACTGCTGAATCGATTCTTCTGAAGAAGTTTACAGTACTGTCGTAATTTGACCATAATTATTGATCTCTAACTGTTGCTTTAATATTTCAAGGCAACTGAAGAGAAGTCATGCTTAAATGTTATAATAGAACTATTGAGATTCATAGGCACTGTATGTCGTTATTTCTGACAAATAAAATAACTTTTCCAGATATTCAAATCTACGTTTCTTAAAACTTCATTCCAATTCATTCAAAAATTCTTTCTATAACCGTTTAGTTAAACAATTCAAGATAAAATCTCAGTCCCAGCGGTGCGAGGTGATAAAAGGATGTGGGAATGGTTAGTCGTGGATATAAGAGGGTTATTAGGTGTAGGAAGGATTTGACCAACTTGGTCTCGTGTACAGTTACGGGTATGAGGGCAGTTATCACTTCCCGGTTACCCACACCGTGGAAGGGTTCTTCTAGAGGGATCTGAAAAGGAAATTGGATTAGAAGTGGTCTTAATGACCCGAGAGCGTGACCGCAGTGCCCAAGGGACAACTGCTTGAGGTCGGTCACGCACGCACTCTTTGTGGGTAGTTTTTGTGATAGCTCCGTTCTTCAAAGGACCTTACCACCGGAGACGGATATCCGTGGGATAAGGCGAGGTGTGTATTTTTAGGGTCGACCTTTTCTAACTCCATCCCTTCTTGTGGGAATGCAGCATCACTGTTATGCTGAGTGTGTGAAGGAAACACCTTACTACTGTCACACTTATGTGCAGTCATCAGTACGACTTCGCCTCCGGAGGTTGGGTTTTCTGTTTTTAGTCTTACTGCTCTTCAACCGATCTGTCTGGCATGGTAGGACCTTGAGGAACGATTATTGCAGCCAGTATAGCTCGATTGGTTGATCACGATAGGCAAGCCTGACCACCACGTCAAGCTAGCAGCAACAGTCGGGAGATAGAATCTATACCAACCTAATCTATCTGTTAGTTTAGTGCATATCAATTAGATGACATGTCATCACGTCACACATCCTAGCTGCCCCCCACCACAAAAATTAAACATTTAAACGGTTAGTCAGTTAGCTAAATCCTCATTTTATTGACCTGATAGATCAATATTATTAATCACAGTCGGAACATCAACACGGATACTTCATACCAGACAAGACAGTGAAAACCTACACCAGACCTCTAACTAAACAAAAAAAAATAACCAAAACATAAAACCAACTTCCATTAATTAAAAAGAAAAAAGATTAAAGCTGATCTTTTAAGTCTAGAACCACTTGACGATAGTATTCCTGACTGAAGCCAAAAAAAAATTGAAATAATACTGGCACAGTTATTCAATCTTAAGGCAAATCATATATCATCCTATTAGCATTGTTATTACCTTTTAACAAAAGAGAATAAAGTATTTGATAACAAACATATTTACATAAACTACACAATATATTCAAGTAATAAGGTTTACTTTAATAGACAATTTATTATCAGAAGGGGGTTTTGTGGAGATTTTAGTAATGTTATATAGTTGAGATCATGAATCAATTAAAGCTAGACCATCATGGAAAACCTGGAAGCAGTGGATAACCGTTTGGTTCTATTGTGAGACTCCTCAGTAGTGCGAATCCACATTCTCGCGTTACGAGATTCAAATCCAGGACATATCAGTCTCGTGCGAGAGCGCTTAACCTATAGACCATTGAGCCAGCCGGTATCCATCGGTGTTAATGTCTAACTTCAAACAATCCACGAAGTTGAGCAACCATTCACCAATGTCTTCAGTAAGTTAATACCTCACAACAGACCTGGTTAAACTCCACTGGTTACTGGTTTTCACTAAAACTCCAAGAAATGATTCATAGAGCCAGTCACTAGTGAGCATATGATCATTATTAGAAGGGGGTTTTGTTACTATCTATTCATTACTTTTATAACCAAAAAACTAATTCTATTTAGTTCATTAACTGTTTCATTTTTGAAAATGTTACAGGTCAGATGTAATGTGACCACACACACACACACTCACACACACACACATAGAGAAAGATATTATATTAGTTACGTATGTGTGCGTGTGTGCGCATGTATATATTCAGTAATTATGTAATTATTTCAATATAATTTGATAAATATTTGCTTTAATTTCTATATATTCAAACTGGTCATCACTTTTATTTTGCTATGATAACTAGATAGAACAAGGAAAAGATGAGAAATGGAATGGTAGACAATTTTTTGTTGATTCATTCATTCATTCATTAGAATGGACAACATATTTCATTATGTTCACTTGATGTTGTATACTTGTATCTTCCATTGCTGACAATTATCCATCATTGCTTATAATGCTTGTGACTTCAGGCAATATCGAGGCAGTTCGCTCAGGATGCACACATGCCAACAACAGATTGATCAATTACAATCCTAAATAACAATGGGAAGATACAAGTATACAATACCGAATGAATATAACTTCACCCTATTGCACAAGCATGTGGCTATCAGAACTCAGTAACTAAGTAGATAACGTGATGACGTTTGAAGCGAACAGCACTAGGTTTAAGTCCCACAGTAAACATCAACTATAAGATCCAAGTACATCCAGCTGATGAGCCTCAAATAGGACGAAACACACATCCTAAATTCCACTTCTAACCATTATCTATCTTTGCTTATTCTACATTTTTATTAATTTCCTGTTTCATTATACTGACAATGATCATATATTAGATTCTATTGACTGACCATTGAACATTGAATCAATGTTTACTTTATTCTTTTTTTTTCAAATAGAAAAGAATACAACATCTCAATAAACTGATCTAATATAAGTAAATTAAACAAACAAAATCATTTTAATTCTAATAATTGAAATAAATATTTACATAGAACCCTTAATGTTTACACATTCTAGGTCAAACTGCTCTCTCTCTCTCTCTGTGCCTCTGTCTCTATAGCTCTCTCTCTGTGTCCCCCCACCTCTCTCTCTGTCACCCTCTCTGTCTCTCTCTGTCGGTATCGCTCACACACACACACACTCTCTCTCTCGCTGTCTCATAAGTATAATTACTGAGCTATCGTAGATTAAAAATATTCAATCTTATATCTTAGTGATTATTCGATTATGGTATCACGTATAACTATGACCAAGGTTGACTATTATTATTATTATTATTATTATTATTATTAATACAATGAGTCATGATATGATGCAGGTAGTATTGAATTTAATTAATAAATTTATACTATCAAAAGTTCAACAAAAAAAACAAGTATTAAAGAATAAATATTTATCAATTTTGGGGGTTATGAAGATTTTCATAGTTGAAAGCTAGACCACCAGAGAAAACCTGGAAGCACTGCAAGGCCGTTTCATCCTATTATGGGACTCTTCAGTGGCAGTGCGCATTCACAACTATGAAAATATTAAATCTCCATAAAAACCCTTTCTGATAATCATAATAATCATATGCTCACTAGTGACTGACTTCGAAAGACAAATCCAGGAGTTCTAGTGAGAAGCAGTGACTAGTGAAGTTTAAACCACATCTGTTGTGAGACAGGAACTCACTGAAGACAATTGTTGAACCGTTATGAAAATTGTTAAGTTTGTGATTGAGATCATGAATTGATGAATGTTAGACTACTATTAAGAACATGGTAACACTAGACAACCATTTCGTTCTAGTATACGACTCCTCAATAGTAAGCATCCATGATCCTACATATAGGATACGAACCCAGGACCTCTAGACCATTGAACTGGTATTCAGTAGTATTAATGAACCATAATCTTATACAACCATTCATCTATTATCTAAGGTAGATACCTGTTTCCACCTGATATAGATTAGCTTAAACTGGTAATGACTACCCATTAGAACTCTAAGAATTATCTCACGAAGCTATTGATTAATGATCATATGCTGAAGGGTCTCATACGAGAACGAAATGATTATCCAATGATAATCTAACTGAAGAATATTTTTCTTAAATAAAAAAAAATTAAAAAAAAATTTATTAACTACAAAATTGAAATTAAGGTATCTTAGTAAATTAATTAGGTTGTAAAAAGAAAGAAAGAATTAGCTGAAGCTGATCTATTCATTACTGAATGGTAACTAGATCTAATCTCAATCGGTTACAAGAACTATTTTTCTTTCAAATAAGTGATTAGCTAGAAGAGAATAACTGAAGGTAGTTCTTCTTTGTTTTTGTTTTCTTGGATGGAGTTTTGTTCTTTGAGCTGGATGGTTTAATCATGAAGTTTTCATTGTTCTTCTGAATGACACCATCAGTATAAACTTTGAATAGAAGTGAAGTGTTATTAAGTATTTATTACTGAAGAACATCTGGAACTCGAAGCAACTGTCAACCAATATCAAAGTCAGAATTTTCAATATAAATGTCATGACAGTTCTACTCTGTGGGGTGGAAACCTAGAAAACTACGAAAGCTATCATCCAGAAGATACAAGTGTTTAATAACAGTTGTCTACTCAAAATACTTCGGATCCGTTGGCCAGTCACTAACAGGAACAATCTACTATGGAAGAAAACAAACCAGATTCTAGTGGAGGAAGAAATCGGGAAGAAGCTCTTGAAGTGGATAGGACACACATTGAGAAAATCATCCAACTGCATCACAAGACAAGCCAAAGGAGAAGAGGAAGACCAAAGAACACATACTGACAAATGGAGACAGACATGAGAAGAATGAACAAAACTTGAATAGAACTAGAAAGGAAAGTTCAGAACAGAGTGGGTTGTAGAATGCTGGCCATACCTCGTTAGCACAACAAGATAAACACTGGATTCATAGAAATAATTAATTTAGTGGTGGTAATATATAAAAGAAAGGTTGTATATAAGGATATAGTACAGGAAGAAAGAAAGTTATGAAGCAATTTTAATCTCAAGGTTTAAGGGAAGATAAAGAGTGCATACGTCTACGTCATTGTGATCGATTCTGAGCCATGTCACCTAGAGTCTCCAACCATTGGTTACGATGATCACGCGGACTCAAACCAGGTAGCCTGCATCTGCCAACATGGCTTACACTAGAAGTTAGTGACTTTGTTGACTGATGCCACGTTTTGGTTTGGCCGCCTTTAATTATATAGATTACAAAAGTAATGTAAGTAATCTTCTTCATAGACTAACATCAATTAGAGAGCTAATAAACATTAAATACAATAATTTTGTTTGTTATCCAATTGTTGGAAAGAAGTCAAGCCAAAACTAAATGGGAGTGACTTTAAATAAACACATTAGATTCACCAAGATTATAGGTAGACATCTTGTTGACAAGGATCACTCAACAAAATTTCCTGATAACTATATCTAACCATCTAACATCTCTGAAAAAGTAAACTTCAACGCATATTATAATACAAATTACCTCTATGGAATGTTACAATAATATATATGGAATATTAACTAATTATTTGGCCTCCAAATGTCTTGCTATGGCCGAGAGTGGGTAGAGTTAGCTCTCCCTCTCGAAATGCTCTCACATGGCCACGTACATACAACCACTGCCAGGAAATTCCTACTCACTGCCTTCTCTCAAAGGGGGTGTTGTTTACGAAATTGAGAGGACGGAAAGCGAATGTCCGCTGTTTTAACCGGATCGGTGGACCCGGAGAGTCTATCTAGGGGAGTTGGAAAACCCTCATTCCAAACCAATGGTGCACATGGGCTTCAGTTTCTTGAGGAAACAAATGGCGTATGAATCAATCGTTGGTCACCGGCTATCATGGGACTGCATCTCCTCACGATGCTCCACTGTCTTTTGGATCAGACCTTCAGGTCGAACGCTCCGGGTGTGGTCCCCTAAGAAAACCACCTGCTTCGGTCTGGGCACCCAGGTAGGATCTCATCCCTCACACAAGTCGAATGATTTATGTGGCGCATATCTATTTGGTGCCCCCTTGTACCAATATTTATGTTTCGATAATGCAATGAGAAGACGAAGTTTATCAGAATTTGCATTATCGAAATTTATCAAAGGGACTAATTGTTTCAATATTTATGTGTTTAAATAAATAAATAAATAATTGATATTTTAATGAGCCAATTCAATTTTAACTTCTTCAAAAGATGGTATCCCCAAAAAGGTATAACAAATATGGTATAGTCTTAAATGAACAGATGGAATTCATTCTAAAATATTTACTACTGACGTATAAACACTTTGTGTGGAAAAAAAAATGTCACAATTAAAGTTGTGAATTTTAGAGTTTTGTTTCGTTCGAAGATGATTTTGATTTCGATAGAAATAATCAAGATCTTTAACAATAACTTGACTTGATATTAACTCTTCACTTATCAGTAATGTTAGTTATGTAACCACTAACTTTCATATCAAATTAATTGGGGGGATAAGAAGTAATACTTAAAAAAAGCTACCAAATTTAATGAGTTATATATATATATATATCATTATAATACTATCGATTTGTTTCAATGTTAAATGGAACACATAAACAACTAACCATTTAAAGTAATTTTTTGTCCTGGTGCATATTTTATTGCCATAGCAATTAATGCAATATATGAATATGGTGGTTTCGATGGAAATAAACATGAATTATGATTATTATTATTATTATGATTATTAACTGGTAAAATTCTCATTAAATGATTTATATTTTCTTCTTTCATTGATTGTGATTCTATATTTAACATTGTAGTCTGATGAGTCTGTTCATGATTAGTTATATGATCAACATCCTTATTATTATTATTATTATTATTACTATCATTACAGTTATATTCATAATTGTTCAAAGCATAATCATTAGACATATCATTCACCATAGATGAATAAGATAGATATTGTGAAGGATATAATGTTTGTTTCATTAATGGATTACATAATAATAATAATAAATCATCATTCATATAAGTTGTTGGTATAGTTGAATTAGATAATGCTTTCATAATCATTAATTTATATTGTTCATTAAATAAATTCCAATGAGTTAAAATAAATTGAATTAAATCTTTATTTAGTTTAGAAAAATTTTGTTTTAATAAATGATTCATAAGATTATGTAATAATTGTAATGATAATTCATTTGATGTAAATAATTGATTAAAATTATCTTTGATAGAATGATCATCAATATAATCTTCTTTATTCATAGTTGCTAACTGATTAAGAATAATAGTAATATTAGTATTTAACTTATTATATTCTCTTCTAGTTGTGATCAGATATATCCTTCATTAAATTATACAAAAAAATCGTTAATATATCTTTTTTCTTTTTTTAGTTTAAATATGATATACTGCGTAAAATTTCTTAATTTTATTAATTGACCAATCAGATTATAGTAATATTATACAACAATTGACCAATCAGATTACAGTAATATTATACAATAATTGACCAATAGGATTTTTGTAGGTATTATTAAAAAAAATAAATCTAACCAATCAGAATGATGATATATGTTAAAATAGATAATAAATGATAACAAAGAAAGATTAAAGGATTTTTGTTGAGATTGTAGTCATTTTTAATAGTTGGACAACCATGGAAAACCTAGAACCATTAGATGACTGTTTCATTCTAGTATGGAGCTGATGAGTAATGCACATCTATGATTGTGCAGGCGTGATTCGAACACAGGATGTTTGGTTTCGTGTACTGACGCTTAACTTCTAGATGTGAGCTGTTAAGAGTTTCATACTAAGACGAAATGGCTGTTCAGTGCTTTACAGGTTTTTCATAGTGGGCTAGCTTTAATCGACTCATGAATTCAACTATTAGATAAAAAAAAGAGATATATTTTTCTGGTTTGCGTAAAAATATATTATGATTGATGAACTATGATAACTACCTTGTTTGAAAACTTGTCACATACATGTACATGTAGACAATAAATTATTCATCATATGACAATGGGTAGGATATTTAAGTTTATGTTCAACAGAAAAACTGTAACTACTTTAAAGAAAATCTGTGACAAATTTTTGTTTGATAAAAACTTTATGGTTTGAAGGATTTTATCACCTAATTCATTATGTAATATAACTCAGTAAGATAAACAAATATAAAGGAATTTTAATTGAGATAGTGAACCGGTCAATGTTAGACCATTATTGAAAACCTGGATTTGAACCCCACGTGTGGGATCGTGGATGTATAATCTCGAGGAGTCTCCTACTAGGTAGAAACAGCGGTCTGGTGGTTCCAGGTTTTCACTTGTGATCTAACATTAATCGGTTCATGATCTTAATTAAAACTCAGTAATCTCCACAATCCTATACTAATATAAAAGAATTATTCAAAAGATGAACTAGACGGCTGAAACACAAATGAATTGGATTTCTGTTTAATCTAGATTTGATGCTATTTTGGATCCATCATCAAGGAATAACTGTACCTTTAACTGAATTGATGTTATCTATGAAAATTAAGCACAAATCGTTCAGAATCTAGATCAGAAATGTTATCACTGAGTTATTTGAGCCATTGATTTTTATTGTACAAAATGTCTAAAGCACAAGTCACAGGTTAAAAACAAATTGTCAAGAGTATCCCTATCTAGTAAGTCATAAACGCGAAAATAATTTATAGATAAAAAAAATAACAGAGACAATTACATTTGACTACAAAAGGTCATAAGTACAATAGTCAAATTAGGTGGTTCGATAGTTAAGATTACTATTAATTAATTAGCATTGAGGTTGGTCAGAGGAGGAGAAATGGTCGAAAATATTTCATTTGTATGCATAGCTCCGGTTTCTTAATCCATACAGGCACGCGAATTCAAAACAGTGCCACTCGATAGGTACGTGCTTTAGAAATTGATAAATGTGGTTTGAACTACTAACTATTTGTAAGTAGTTCAGTATGTCACAATAAGATTCGAGAATTCTACAGTAACATTGATAAGTCTAGAGATAAATTTTATTATTGAAGTTTTTCAATCCAATGACTAACTTATTTCTTCCATTGGATGTTTAAATCATACAGCTAAAATGAAATGAATATCTAAGTGAATAACCATAGCTTATTATTGCCACCTAAAGGTTGTATACAACCAGCTATGATTTTATCAAGTCAGTGTGTCAATATTATAATTTAACCAAGAAGAAAAAAAGTCAATTTTTGACTGTATTTATATCGTTCATCCACTGGATTTGTTCAATTATACGACTATCTCTATGAAGGTCTAAGATCAGTGTCCTGGATGTTTGTGGATAAAAAACTAGTGGGGTCATGAGAAGTGAAATCATTGAACATGAGTCATCTAGTCGACACAGATTCAATGCAGAAGGTCAATTTACAAGGTAAATAGAAACATACAGAAGTTAGTGAACTTTTATCTTGATTGTGTCATTAAAGCTGTCATTGTGCACTTGGAAAAGCTGTAACTATACATAAAAGAGTAATTCATTAACTTTGAAGTTACGCTTTTTGGACAAATCTCAATTAACATTAAAATTAGGTCGTGGGCTTCCTCCTGACTACTTTCAACTAACTATGACACAAATGAGTAATCAGGAAAAATATACACATATAAGCGATCAATGATGTATGTTACATTCTTGGGCAATTTCTGATTGGTCTAATATGTCATGGTTAGTTGATTTTCTTAGGGGGCCACACTCGGAACCGTTGAGATAAAGATCTGACCCAAAAGGCAGTGTAGCAACGTCCAGAGATGTAGTCCCGGGGTAGCCGGTGACCAACGATTGGTTCATACACCACTTGTTCCGTCAGAATACTGGAGACCATACGCACCATTGGTTTGGAATCAGGGTTTCCCAACTCCCCTAGGTCGACTCTCCGTGTCCACCAACCCGGTTAAAGCGCCGGACATTCACTTTTCGTCCTCTCAATTTCGTAAACAACACCCCACCTAAAGATGGCAGTGGTTGTATACGCGTGGCCATGTGAGAGCATTTCGAGAGGGAGAGCGGACTCTACCCACTATCAGTCGTACCAGGGCATTTGTTAATAACAATTTTTCTAATTGTTACAAGTGGTAATAAAATTTAGCTCTTAAGAATCTATCGACCTGTATTGTTGATAAGTAGTTTCAAATTATAAACTCAATTTTTTTACATACTGATTAATCAGAAGATGGTTTTAATACTCCTTTAAGAATATTTTTGTGTTATTATTAAAATAAATGAAACATATTTTCATGAACATTTTGAATGAAACTATGCGAAAAATCAAGTTAGGAAGAAAGGTTTCATCGTTTAAATTTGTCAGGGGGGATCGACTTCACTTCAGGTTCTATTGCAAATCGCTAAGGAGGCGAGAAGTATTTCATCCTAGTATGGGACTCTTCAGCAGTATGCACCGATGATCCTGTCGGAAGCCGGATGTAAGCTCATCAGGTTTTACTGTGAGAGTTTAATAATTATGCCACATCTGATGGTACATATCTCCTAATTCAGTCAACTGACAATTTAGCGCAACGATTATCCAATCCCACCATTGCAGGGGTTCTTAAATATTCGTTTAACTTATATGTGATATTTGATGTTTGGAAGGAACACTGATCATAATCATATGACAAGCCATCTGTCAGAATCTTGATTCTAATTTGGTTTTTTTTACTCTATAGCTTAATGTATCTAACTTGGCCAATTACATGCCAAACCAGCACTACTGAGCTTGAACCGTTAGCTACGTTCTTGCAATGTTTTATGGAGTAAGAGTAGGTTGGAAGAAATCTAGGAGCGGCCAGACCAAAACGTGGCACAAACCCATGAAGTCATTGGCAAGTGGACTGAGCCATGCTGGTAGGTGTAGACTACCTGGTTGGGATTCGCGAGATGATAGCAATCGAAAGTTAGAGGCCTTGAATGACATGGCCCAAAATCGTTTGCAATGGCGAAGGTGCATCCACTCTTTGTGTTCTATCAAATTCTAGTCTTCTGAGTCCTTCATGTCTTTTTCTTTATTCTCTCTACAAATTTATTTCACTGGATTATACTCCTTCAATCACATCTTCAAACTTTAATCTTTCCGATTACTGCTTATACTTTTACTACTTCTACCATTATCGGATTTGAATTGACAACTGCATCTTTGTGCTAATGTGGTATGTCAACTCGAACTGATGTACGTTTGTGCGTACGAAGTTCTACGTTGTGACTAACTGACTGATAATAATTTTGTTTTGTTAGAAACAAAAAAACCCAAGTTACATAGTAACACAAATAACAATTTTTTTATTACATAATCATTGTGATAAACATATTTCTTATTTAAATAATAATAATAAAGCATAGAAATACATTCCGTTTCCTTTCATTATTATTTTGAATTGTCTTCAATCGTTTCTTTATTATTATTCATTTCTGAATGATCTAATAGTTTAGATTCAAGTGTAGGCCATGTTATTGGTTCAGCTTTTTTTAAAATTATTTCAGCTTTTAATGGCATTAATTTAACAATGGATTGTTTAGGATCTATAGACTGAAAAGAAAGTGTAGAAAAGAAAGAAATCAACATTAATATACAAGAAAAATCATTACAAGCAAAGATTGATAGTGGCTAGCAGTGGTATCCAGTTGGACGGGAGTTTCGTCCTATTTGGGACTCGTCAGTTGGATGTACCTGCATCTCAGAGTTGGTGGTCACCCTGGGGACACGAACACAGTACCGTTCGATTTAAACACCATTACGTTATCCACTCAGCTACTGAGTCATGATGGCGACTTGCTTGTGCAATGGGATGAAACTTAAATTCACTTGGTTTTGTTTGTTTTGAATTAAGGTTATATCCAGGCAATATGCACAGTATAGACATATGTCAATAACAGACTGATCAATTAAAGTTCTAAACACTAATGGGAAGATTCAAAACAAAGAAAGAACACCACGATATAATGATGTTCTACTTTGCATTGTAAATTACACTTTGGGTAATTCTAGATAAGAGATTTTTCTAATATGAAGTGGGATTTATGCGATTCTTATTTATAACATCCATAGTGAAAATGCTAGTTCCGTTAAGATTAGAGATGTGCAACAGTGGCTAAGGTGTTCAATCTTCAGTCATAGGTTTGCATTCAGCTTTATCCGCTCTCAATTTGGATAACCGAATAGTACTCCTAGCCCTTAAACAAATAAAAAGTTTGGCTGAAAACCAGATACATGAGACTATACTTGCTAGTGAGTTAATGATTACAGATACGATTTACTGATTGCTACCAGAGCTAACTTATTAAAGCATTCGATGTTGAATCAATTAGACTAATGATCACCATCGATTTCATGTAATTAGTTCCCTTTATGAACTTTATTACCGCCAGAACAACTATTGATGCAGAATAATATGAATTCATTCTATTTCGTGGTTTCTCATCAGCTGCTTACAACTAAATCTGTATTAGAATTTTAGCTTGGAGATAAGAAAATAGTATGGAACAATTGACATAAGTGAATGTGCAGGATTGGAATGATAAAAAGTTATCAATGATAACTATATATATATATATGTGCAAGAAAAGGTCAGAGGTTATTGGATGTTAGAATGAAGGAAGCATAAAGGATGGGTGGTGTAATAGTTGAGTGGAGTTCAGAGGCAAATAAGATAAATGGTGTGATAATTTTACAGGCAATAATTGATTCGTGGAATTAAAAGAAAACAGAATGGGTTACGTAATAATTGAATAAAATTTGGAGAGTTCATATAATTTAAGAGAAACAAGTGAGCGAAAATGTGTGAGTGAAAGGGTGATTTAAGAATTCGGTAACCAAAATAAAACTAATAATAATTTGATTACCAGGGTAGTAATAAGTTGATTACTGTCTCTTTTTGAATATATAGATCCGATTTAAGTTTTTTTTTTATCGCGATCGCTTCAGCAAACCGAAGAGCAGCTGTACTTCTTTGTCTGCTGATCATTTTGAAAGCATGAGAAATATCAATGGTCTCTGAACTTCACTCAACTATTACACCACCCACCCTTTATGCTTCCTTCATTCTAACATCCAATAACCTCTGACCTTTTCTTGCACATATATATATATATATAGTTATCATTGATAACTTTTTGTCATTCCAATCCTGCACATTCACTTATGTCAATTGTTCCATACTATTTTCTTATCTCCAAGTTAAAATTCTAATACATATTTAGTTGTAAGCCGCTGACGAGAAACTATGAAATATAATTTTGAGATGACGGAGAAGATTTGTAGCTTAGGTGGGTGATTTTGATGGAGTTTTGTTCTCTGAGCTGAATGGTTTGATCGTGGAGCTTTCATCGTCCTTCTGAACGACATCATCAGCACAAACGTCGGGTAGTATTTGGTTATTTATTTTATTTAAACACATGAATATTGGTACAAAGGGGCACCAGATATATATATGACCCACACAAATATTATTTGATTTGTGTGAAAGCTGTGATACTCCCTAGGTGTCCAAACTGAAGCAAGTGGTTTTTTTAGGGGGCCACACCTGGAGCCTTTGACCTAAAGGTCTGATCCACAAGGCAGTGGAGCATCGTAAGGAGATGCAGTCCCATGGTAGCCGGTGACCAACGATTGATTCATACGTCATTTATTCCTTCAGGATACTGGAGCCCATGTGCACCATTGGTTTGGAATGAGGGTTTTCCAACTCCCCTAGGTAGACTCTCCGCGTCCACCAACCTGGCTAAAGAGTCGGACATTCACTTTTCGTCAATTTCGTAAACAACACCCCACGAGGAAACAGTGAGCAGGTCTTCCCTGATAGAGGTTATATACGTGTGGCCATGTGGGAGCATTTCGAGAGGGAGAGCGGACTCTACCCATTCTCAGCCGTACCAGGGCTGATAGAATCCGCTTATAGTCCCTCCGGGGCTACTGCCAGTCCCAAGCCCGGATAAAGGGGAAACTTATTATTCAATAAGTGATTGATTGCTAACGATATTTGGTGTAACAAGAACTATATTTACATGACCTTAATGTACAATATCGTTTGCTTTCTTTTACAGTCCTAACATAAAAATAAATTAAATCAAAGAACAGACAACTTACACCGTATAGATTGAAATCCCGTTCAAATGTTTGATAGTCTAAACCAAATTTTAATGAAACATGTAATACTATTTGATTCACTTTAATAGTAACAGTTTCAGGCCATATATTTTTAGCATAAATATCTAATGTAACACAACCACCAAATTGATACCAATCAAAACGACAATTTGCATTCGGTTGTAGAGTTAATGTTGCATTGGTTGATTTTGCATCCTATTAAAATAAAGATATGAACAAAAATTTTGCAAATGTTCGTAATACTACTCAAATTAAAGTAGATGAAATTGAACTTCAATATATTCATGACGTATTGGTTGAAAGTCAATTACTATTGTTACTAAGTATCAATTAGTGTAGTTGGTTTCGAATCAAACTTTATAAATGTAAGGTTAAGTCAGTCAGCTACAACATAGGACCAGGCATATTTATGCATCGGTTCAAATTGCCATACCTCATTACCACTACGAGATGAACACCGGATTCATAGAAATAATTAATTTAGTGGTGGTAATATATAAAAGAAAGGTTGTATATAAGGATATAGTGCAGGAAGAAAGACAGATATGAAGCGATTTTAATCTCAAGGTTTAAGCGAAGATAAAAAGTGCATACACCTACGTCATTGTGATCGATTCTGAGCCGTCACCTAGAGTCTCCAACCATTGATTACGATAGTCACGTGGACCCCAACCAAGTAGTCTGCATCTGCCAACATGGCTCAGACTAGAAGTTAGTGACTTCAAGCACTGATGCCACGTTTTGGTTTGGCGGCCCCTAACTTTCTTCCAACAAGGGTAATAGTAAACGATTGCTCAAGTTGAAGTAGGTAGAGTTAGGATAGAGTCCTAGACATAGTGTGGTTGGAAAATGAATGCCCGAACTACTGAGTCACCTAATCTATAAAACTGCAAAAGTATGGGATCACTATTTTATTTTATCAGAATGGGAGTTTGTGGAGATTGCAATATCGTAACAGTTTGGTTCATGAGCGTCGGGGATGCTAGAACCTCAGGACTCTTTTGGTAAACATATTACTTTTGTTATTTTATTTCGGAAATTTGAATTTTTTGTTTTCACGACAAAAACGCACATTTTCACCTTCACATCATATTCCCCACTTGGGAGTACCTTAAATGTCATTGGTTCGTTGTCTCTTTTAATACGTTAATTTGTGACATTTCTATGCTGTATATATACACTTGAGTTGTGCTTGTTGTTGTTGTTCATGCTTCTGGCTGCTTGTAGAATATATTTCCCTTCTTCTGACCTGGACGTCTCCCTCTAGTTAGCAGGACTGAGACATCGGAATAGTTAGCTTATCCGGTCATTGTGTCACTAAGTCTTCGTTTCGTTCGCAGATTTAGGTGATGTCGTAATCTCTTCAAAAATAGCAACGAGAGTTAGTTGAAATAACTAACGAATGCAAATACCAAATATATTCATTTGATGATGGACAAAAAAGGGAAAACTGTTCACAAAAATATCTTCATAAGTGTGTATTCAAAAAAGGAGTACTGGAAAGTATAGAAAGTTCCAGGACAGTCTTTGTGGTTAGCAGAATCAAATTTTGTTTGTTTATGAAGATAGACTTATAATTGATTTGAAGATATTATTCAGTGTAAAGTGGACCCAGTAAAGTAAAATATATTGAGCGATGTAATTCGAAGTATGAAGGAATGGACTTAGTCGTTCAACTTTTAACCATTAAAAATTGTAGATTTCAACCTTGAGCAAACATATAGTATTACTATTCTTTTATACTTAAAGTGTGATTCAAAGCCAACTATCTACCTGGTATAAATGAGCTTTTTGAATCCGTTCTGACGAAATCTCAGCACGGATTCAAAAAGCTCGTTTGGCTTTTGCCAACTTACGTCACCTATGGCGAAGACGAGATATCCGCCTATCGATTAAGGGACGAGTATACTGCGCAGCAGTTCGCTCTGTTCTACTTTACGGCTGTGAAACATGGCCATTAAGAGTAGAAGATACTCGCAAGTTACTAGTATTTGACCACAGATGCCTTAGAAATATTGCTCGCATCTGCTGGGATCACCGGGTAAGTAATAGTGAGGTTAGACACAGGGTATCAGGGAATGATAGTAAATCAGTTGATAAGGTCATGAGATGGTTCGGCCACGTATGCCTGAACACCAATTACCACGACGAGCTATGCTGACTAGAGTAGGGGATGGTTGGAAGAAAGTTAGGGGCCGCCAAATCAAAACGTGGCATCAGTGCTTGAAGTCACCAACTTCTAGTCTGAGCCATGTTGGCAGATGCAGACTACTTGGTTGGGGTCCACGTGACTATCGTAATCAATGGTTGGAGACTCTAGGTGACGGCTCAGAATCGATCACAATGACGTAGGTGTATGCACTCTTTATCTTCGCTTAAACCTTGAGATTAAAATCGCTTCATATCTGTCTTTCTTCCTGCACTATATCCTTATATACAACCTTTCTTTTATATATTACCACCACTAAATTAATTATTTCTATGAATCCGGTGTTCATCTCGTAGTGGTAATGAGGTATGGCAATTTGAACCGATGCATAAATATGCCTGGTCCTATGTTGTAGCTGACTGACTGATCGAAATGATTTAATAAGTGAAACATTGCATTCGCTTAGAAAAACAAGAACTCACTTGTAAATGATATTCAGCTTGATTGATTAAAACTAAATATGAAACTATATATACACATATATAACAAGTTTTACTACAAAACTTTTCGTTAATTCACCTGGTTACACAATTTTTCTATTCAACTATTAGATATGTATGCTTTGTGAAATACAGGTATCATAACTATACTACTTATGGATGACTAGAGTTTATTGCCTTTGCTTTACTTCGTTGACTAAATAATAATAATAATACACCAAATGTTCTTTTACTGGTGATATCTATATTTTATCTGTCCAGCCATAGTAAACTGTGATATGGTGAGCAGTTTTAATCAATTAGATTGTGAAAGACATATAAAATTATCAGAAGGGGTTTTGTGGATATTATAATAATTTTAACAGTTGAGATCATGAATCAATTGAAGCTAGACTACCATGGAAAACCTGGAAACACTGAACAGCCATTTCGTCCTATTATAGGACCCCTCAGCAGTGCACATCCATGATCCCACCTCGCGAGATTCGCGCGCAAAACCGATAGGTCCTGGGTTCGAATCTCGCGAGGCGGGATCGTGGATGCGCACTGCTGAGGAGTCCCATAATAGGACGAAACGGCCGTCCACTGTTTCCATGGTGGTCTAGCTTCAATTGATTCATGATCTCAACTAATTAAAATTATATATAAATTATTATTTCTCTAACATTCTGTGATTTATATAACTTATTCAATTCATTATATTCGTTACTTTGTACATCGTCAATTGTATAATAGTGGTAAATATGTGTTTATACAGTAAATTAATGATTAACTAATCTTCAATACTATCCAATTCCACTTATACAAATCTGAAGTTTACTTATTTACGCCTGTTACTCCCAATGGTGCATAGGCCACTGACCAGCATTTTCCAACCCACTATACAAATCTGACTGTATGTAAATTACATTTTCTAAAAATGATATATTGATGTATCATTTTCATAGTCAAATAATTCCTTATCACCAGCTTTTATGTTCTTACTATACATAGTAGGTTTAGGGGGGGGGTCTTAGTATCAAGCACAAGCCAGTTTAGCACTTAGCAGTCATAATAAACTGATCATTTTTCATACTGGTATGAGTTGAGAGAATAGACTATCATTGTTGAGTTCATTACGTTGAATGTGAGTTTAACATAACCGAATTATTATTTTCAGTATAGAGTTTTGCACTCATTAATGAATAACTTCAAGATGTAATTTCATGAGTTCTACTTAGTAACAGTAACTAATGAAGTTCAACCATGTCGAATATGAGACAGTTATCTATAAGAGGCAATAAATGAAAAGATCGTCTTAGCTTCTTGACATATTTAAATATCATTCATTTATTCAACCTAGAGTATGTTGTTCCAGTAAATATAATATGCTTACAACAACAGTTTTCCTTGTAGATTATGAAGAAGCTATACACATTAATACTTCGTTTTTTGACAGAATTCATTAGAAGGGTTCTTATTATTACTTCATAAAACTGAATAGCTTTTGTCGAAATACAATTTTCGAATTAATTCTCCTTCTGTAAAAAAAAGTACAGGATTCACATGGAAGTCTTGCAGAAATAATTGGAAAGTTGGGTGACGAACTTAAGACTTTTTAGATAAAATTGATTAAATGAATTCCGACCATCAGTCAGTCAGTCACAACGTAGAACTTCGTACGCACAAACGTACATCAGTTCGAGTTGCCATACCACATTAGCACAAAGATGCAGTTGTCAATTCAAATCCCATAGTGGTAGAAGTAGTAAGAGTATAAGCAGTAATCGGAAAGATTAAAGTTTGAAGATGTGATTGAAGGATTATAATCCAGTGAAATAAATTTGTAGAGAGAATAAAGAAAAAGACATGAAGGATTCAGAAGATTAGAATTTGGTAGAACACAAACTGTGAATGCACCTTCGCCATTGCAAACGATTTTGAGCCATGTCATTCAAGGCCTCTAACTTTCGATTGCTATCATCTCGCGGATCCCAACCAGGTAGTCTACACCTACTAGCATGGCTCAGTCCAACTGTCAGTGTCTTCATGGGTTTGTGCCACGTTTTGGTCTGGCCGACCCTAGCTTTCTTCCAACCATCAGTGGAAACCAGAATACTAATTTCACTCTCTTTTAGAACTCACTAACTGTATGTACCTGTATCCCAATTGTTGATATTTAGATTGAGACTTGAACTGAGTAAAGTAGTATTCACTTTAAACACAACAATTGGTTATCTACAAAACTAATGAGTTCAGGTAGTCACTAATTAATTTAACATATTAGACATTTGTATCATTTTAGGGTGAAATTTTGAACATCAACACTGGAATGCAAGCAAAGTCAACTGAAGAATCCCAAATAGGATGAAACATGGATTCTGAATCTTACTGCTAGCCACAATCCATACAAAAAACGAACATGCATAAACAAAGACTGATCACAATTCAGTCTTGACTGTCAACAACGATATAGTTCGAACATTTTGTAATGATGATTTTTTGGTGAACATTCTATAGCTGATGTAAAAAGGAAAAACCATTTATTCGTTGATATATATATATATAGTGAACTCACTTCCACGGTCCAATTATGACGACCTGTAGTACAACCGATCTGTTTAAGGAACGCATCGAAATCACTAGTTTTCTGATTACAACAAGTCCAATACTTCAGTCTAAAATAAACATGTTTTTTGTAAAGAAAAAAAGTACTATGAAACCGATTATTTTATTTTCAGCGTTATACCTACAATTAATTGACTAAACTTGATAGTAATATATAAAACTAAGTCTTAATTCATTAGAGACTGAATGAAAGCATATCATTTTATCAAATTAAAAAGCCCATCTACTGATATCTGTTTCATTGGAAGCTTGCTTCAACAATACAGTTTCATGAGTTGTCACCTAGAGAACTACAACAACTAGCATCAAAAAAGCACAATTGATAAACAATTGTCTATTCAAGATTCTCCAGACCCCTCGACTAAACACCATCAACAACAACAAAATGTGGGGGATAACAAACCAGTTTCCACTTAAGGAGGAAATGAGGTAAGGACACAAGAGGTGGATATAACACATATTACGAAGATCATCAAACTGCATTACAAAGTAAACTGTGACTCAGAATCCTGAAGATGAAAGGAAAAGAGGTAGACCAAAGAACACAATGCGTCGTGAATTGGAGGTCAACATAGAATGAATAGTAATGTGGAACAACTGTAAAGTAGAGTTTATGACAGAGTAGGTTGGAGATTCCTGTTCGGCGCTCTAGTGATTGGTATCTCGTTCTTTTCCACCTTATGGATGTGAAATATGACCATTAACAGTAGGGTATATTCGTAGGTTACTAGATTTTATTTGTTTTAACACAAACATTGGTACAAAGAGGCATCAAATATATATACCCCACACAAATCATTTTGAGTCGTATTTTTGATCCACAATCTTTCTTATTACTATTGGTACTGTTACTATCTTTACCATTCTGCGATTTGGTCTGAAAACTTCATCTCTCTGTCCTAATGGGGTATGCCAACTTGAACTGACATACATTCGTACAGATTCTACATTGTAACTGACTGATCAGTGGCACAAAAATGGACTTGGATGATTTAGTATTTTTATGTATACATATGAAAGATTTGATTCAAAACAATATTGCTCGCTTATATATTTGTTATTTTAAATATATTATTGAGCAATGATTATAAACTGAAAAGAATTGCTGCTTAACATGCGCATAACACTTTAAATTAAAGTCTTGGGATCAGATGTTGCGAGTCAAGTTTTAACGACTAGTTTAGATGCTTAGTACGAGGAAAATATAAACAAGTTGATTGATCTAGTTCTAAACAACAGTCATCGTTTTTACTTATAAGACCGGAAAATGGAGTTATAATCATTTAACTATAGGGAAAAAAGGAATATGGAACTCAGTAATTTATGATTTCAACAAACTTGTACTATTATTCACTGATTAGTACCTGCAGAATAGTTTTCATAGTACAAGAAATCTCGTAAATATTCAAGAGTTTATCACGTATAAAAAACAAAAGATAGCAAATGTGTTTACCCTTCGTGGAATACAGCTACACCGGGATGGTATAAGCAGAGTCCATTATCTGAATCTGTTCCTGTATAGACCTGCAAAGAAAACGTTAGTTGGTCAGTGTGACAAAAAAAGGTAAGTCAGTCAGTCATCAATAACAATTACAAGCCATATCACCTAAAATATTCAACTACTAGTTACAATGATCGCGCAGACCCTGACCAAGTAATCTGAGCATACTAAACGACTCATTCTAAATATCAGTGACTTTATGGACTGATCCCAAGTTTTGGTTTGGTCACCACTGGCTTTCCTCTAACATACCTCTACACTGGCCGACAAAGGGCGTCGAGATAAGTAGTAGTTGGGCATACGATGAAAATTTAATACATCATTGACTAATATGCCACCCCTACCTAGTACCCGGCATTTAGCCTCAAAACCACTCGTTCGGTGGCCGCAACATATGCGAGCAATGTGTTAAAAACATAAGCAAAGATGGATAGTGGATGGCAGTGGAATTCAGGACGCGCGTTTCGTCCTATTTGAGGCTCGTCAGCTGGATGTACCTGCATCCCTACCAATACAAAAATGAATGATCAACCAAAAGGGCGGTTGAAATATTCCTGTTAAATATGAACTTAACTGCAAGTCGTTATTTATATTCGAGTTTCACTCACTAGTTTGCCATAACCATAAGACATTGTATACTTTGAGAAATACGATTCAAACATATTGCGCTATACACATGTTACCTAGACTTACCTGTTTGCATGAAGTGTTCCTGCAATTTGTACCAAGTGAAGGACTACCTAACATGGAGAAAAAAGTCAGTTTTATTTTGACATATAGCATTCAAAACACAGTAGTACCGGACGTATATTTTATCAATTTAGAACACTAAATAATTACGTAACTGCGGACTATCATTTCTGCTATGATTTTAGTGAAAATAAATCAGACAAGATGAAAGCCTAGCATTAAACTACCAAGACTAAGCAGTATGTCTGAGAATATAAGTCTAATCGAGTTCAACGATGACAGTACACTATTAAACCTAAAAATAAATTGGTTTTATGGTTGCAATTACTGAATCAACTTTGTGGGACATGATCCAATCTTAGTCGCTTCTGCATCACGCCGTGTCTAAGCCAAGGTCAAATGCCAGATCTTAACTTCATCTACTTTGGTTCTGGTAGCCACGTAAAATCAATAAATTCAGTGTCAGAAAAAAAGTTTAAGGTCCAGGATACTTACCAGCACCTGAGTACTGAGTTTTATAGTGAAGTCTTGGTAAGTCATCAATCTACTGCTGTGTAAAAAGTTAGGAGTGGAAAACGTATTTTTGTTACCTACACATAGATCTTGGTAGATTATATCTCGAAATAAAACTAAAATTGAGGTACGCAACGAACTGGATGATATGCTTAACTAGACGCACTCGATATTGTGATGCATGGTGGGGACGTCAATCTCCAAACCAGACATATATAAACCATCTGCCTTCAAATGTCTGACATCATATGAAGTGCATCATAATACCAAGTAACTTATTTATTATATTGCAGACCTAATTGACAGAATTCGCTCTAGACTAACAACTAAAAAAGTACCACCCTGAGATTGATCAGCATAATACGAAAAACATTGGATTTTCGATACATTACCGTATATACTGAATAAATAACAACCGAGGCAACTGCTTTTTGGGTACATTCGAACTATTTAAATGTATACAACTACGGATGATAAAATAATCCACGTTATCAGTGAATTTAATTAACACTGAAACCGAAAATAACGGTTAAATATGAAACTGATTACGGTAGATTATCAGGATTAGTAGATTTACAATGTAAATGTAAAAAAGACTATTTAAAAACTGGTTTACTCTCATACAAAATCTAAAAGAATGAATGACATTATCATTGGTTGTTAAACACAACCTAGATATATTGAGTGTCCCTAATTGACCTGTTACAGATGGAAGTGGAGTCAGCTCTCCCTCTCAAAATGCTCTCACATGGCCACGCGTATACAGCCACTGACAGGGAAGTCTTACTCACGGAGGGGGTGTTGTTTACGGAATTGAGAGGACGAAAAGCAAATATCCGGCACCTTAACCGAGTTGGTGGATATGGAAGATCCACCTAGGGGAGTTGGGAAACCTGATTCCAAAACAATGGTGCACATGGACTCCAGGATCCTGAGTGAACAAAAGGCACATGAACCTATTGTTGGTCACCAACTACCATGAGACAGCATCTTCTAACGTTGCTCGATTGCCTTGTGGATTAGACCTCTAGGTCAAAGGCTAGGGGTGTGGCCTCCTAAGAAAACCACCTGTTTCGATTTGGGTGTCCGAGTTGTATCCCAGCCCTCACACAAATCGAATGATTTGTGTGGGGCATATATATTTGATGCCTCCTTGTACCAATGTTTGTGTTTGAATGATAATAATAAGATATATTGAGCTGGTATGTGAAATGAGATGACTTTATGATATTAGCCCCATTTCGACTCAATTACAGGTTGACGAATGACTATCGTTTTGCTTGATCTTCTGTAGTGATTATTTGTAAGTACTATTTGAGCTTAGCGATCTTAAGGATTAATAAACGTAATATGAAGTTAACATGAATGGTAATTCCGAACAAACCAACCTTTTTTATTTTCTACCGTAGAATTCTGTAGTGGTTTGAAGGATGGATCTAGTGATAATTCTTCCAGAGCTGACCTAAGGTTTGGTGCAACTTCAAGTGGAAGATCACGCGTGGGCTCGGTACGTGATGGCCTTTGGGATGCAACAGGTTTTGATACTACAGGCGTAGGTGGAGGAACAGGCTACAAAAAAATATCCTTGAAAATAACTGACGGAAAATTTTCTAGTGAATTGAATTTAAAACACGAAATAATGTTGCTAAGATCCCGAATAAATGATTATTTACAGCAATAGACAAGTGCTTGAATGCCAGTAGAGCCCGTCCAAATCTGATATCAACGAGACGGGAGATAAACAGATAGGTGTAGTTTAGTTTCGTCCTGTGTATGAAACTGAATGACTGCGTGAAAGGACAACTAAATAGGTCATCTACTAAAGATGACGAATTACGTACTTATGATGATTTTAAGGATACTGGTTAAGGATCACGATATGAAACACTACGTATGGTTGTCTGGAAATATTTACGTATTTACGGATAGGAACAGTGTTTTGGACAAGCATCATGTGTCCTAATCCTTAAGTGGATGATTATGAATCACAGTCATTATGCTACTCGGGTATCTAGATAAAGACAAACACATTACTTCATGGGATAACAAATACCGGATCTCGATTTAAATGTTAGACAGTGGTCCAGTATTAAGAGCTTCATTAAAAAAAGACTGATGTTTTTCTTATGGAGAACCTGAAACTACTAGTTGTATTCAATGGTCTGTTTCACTCCCAAACACTACAATCAGAGTTAACCTCCCCAATGAATTTAACAATGAAAATGCACTTTTACTAATGTAAATAAAATTTTAACTGATGACTCCCGAGTAAACTTTGATCAAATATGGAGCTAAAATATTGCAAACTTATCTTTGTCCTAATGAGTCCTTTCTAGTGTGCTTTTGAATTGTGGTCGGCTTGGTCAAAATGACATCACGAACAAATTACAGACGATAGTAGACGAAAACATGGTTATGCTGACTCATATTACCTTAACTATTAAGTACGTAGAACACTAAACATCTAGGTTCGAAACCTATTAACTAATGAAACGTTACATAAACGAATAAGTCAGTCAAGTGAAATCTATTATGATGTTAGGCTTGTGGGTATTTAATATACACCGAAACACAAGCAATTGGTAATCAAGTATAGATACTTGTGCCAACAAAGACACTACAGTGCATGTACATATTTCGGATCTCATTTTTCGCACCGACTCGTGAGTTTGTGGGTCCCCCCACCAAAATATGGAGTGTCATCACCCGGTGTTGACACATTAACAGCAACATGATCATGGCACTACAAATTGCTAAGTTCAATACAAGTCACCCGACTTACTCTTACCACTGAAGACTTAAATAAGTATCTATCGAAACTGCAAAACTTCATCCAGTGAATGATATGCGAACAAAACTCAAGATATTCCAAGGTACTATCACCCTAATTTCTGTCCCGGGGACATTTCTACAGCTAGTTAGCCGGAACTAGTGACTTACTTTAGTTGGAAAATCAGATTTCTTTTCTTTGACAGTGTTATCTGGAGGGACACCGTTATGCTTCCCTACAGCGCATCCCTTTATGTTAAGAAATTCAGAAAAGTCTGTGCTGTACTTATTGCAACAGGACCACTTCTTTTTTGCATCATGAAAAATTGGCTCTCCAGGATGGTAGTGACATGAATCTGCGAACTCTGGTAACAACCAGTGAGACCGTTACCTTCCGAATTTTCTTCAGGATCAAACTTCTGGGCACATCCCTTGTTATAACAGAATAGTAAGTTTGCCATTTGCACTCTATCAGTGGTTTCGTGTATATGAATAACCAACCTTGTCAAAACTCCCTCTCGCACAAGAAAAGAGGCGACAGTGAGTGCTGAGAAGAAACACGAGATCTGCTATCGCTGAATTTTCGAGAGGTTCGTATGTAAACTGTTCAACATTCAATAAACCAAGTCGTGGTGTTGTAAGTTAAGATTCATTGAGTTCTAGCCAGAAATGCCCTTAAGCATCCCATAATCCAAACTTCATAGGTCTACAAAAAAAACACGCGCGCTATTTAAAAAGGACAGTGGTATTTTTCCTCGTTGAGTAAATTCTATTGTTTCGATCGTTATTAACGCATCAAGACTACTGTTTTATACTTTGATTGAATTTCTTTCAGTCAAAGTATTCGACTAGAGTATCATTTTTGGTATCCTAAATAGTTTTATCGTCGGTACTCCAGAGAACCTTGTTTTTTCTATTGTATCTGTTAGTACTTTGGTCCTAACTATTTATAGTTTTTTCTACTTTTAGTCAAAACTCACTTTCTCATCCTAAAATGACTGGAAGATGCAACAAAAGCATTTGCCACCTCCCAGGATGTCGATATCCCGTTGACAGCGGCATGCAGTGCGATGAGTGCAAAGGTTGGTACCACGAAGTTTGCACGAATCTAACGCCTGCAGCTTTCAAGCGGTTCAGTAAAAATGGATGCATATGGTTATGCCAACAGTGCTGTTCGGATGCAAATAGCCTGTTAACCGAGGCCATCTCAATAGTAAATGCCGCGAAAAAGTGTCTCGGCAAGCGCGGTCGGGACACATCAGTCAGAACTCAATCTGTCGACACGCAGATTGACATAAGGCAGGCCCAAGTGAGTCCAAAAAATGCTGACCCACACTGTCCAAAGGAGGAAGAACATCCCCCAAAGAGGTCTGTCACAACCAGAAACTCGCGCAAAAAAGTCTCTTCTGTCCCTCGTATCAAAAATGGTACCCAGAAGGGAACTTCCGGAACCCAAAATCGCAAGGCTCGATCGGTTTCCAGCGCGAAAGATGACCCAACCTCCAAAGTCTTCCTGAACCTTCCGGAATCCCACAGTACGCCTGACGTGACTGTGGTTACTACTCCTAAGAACGTCGACGATTGGGTACGGGTCGTAAGGAAAAAACGGCAAAATGACGTAAAAGGGAATCCTACCCCCGCCAAAAGGGTCGACAAGCCGAGGTCTGATCACAGCGACAGATCAGTCATTTTCCATAGAGTCAAGGAGAGTAACAGCTCAGAACCGAAAGCTCGTTTTGAGCATGACATTGTGTTGATAAAACAACTACTCAACCAAGTTATGCCCCAAAACATCTCCGGAGTCACCTTGCTAAAGGTGTATAGACTAGGAAACCTAGCGCATCTGAAGCCAAATCAGTCTAGACTACTCAAAGTCGTTTTCAAATCACCAAACGAACGCGACTTAATCTTAGATAATGGAAACAAATTAAAGGGTTCAGGAGTCTTTCTCCGTAAGGACTTACCGTTGGCGGACCGTGTAAAAAGACGGGAAGCCGAAATAGAACTACAGCTCAGATTAGACGCTGGTGAAAAAGACCTGAAAATTGTAAATTTTCGGGTTGTGAGGTGTCGACAGAGGATGATTCCGAAGCCACTCTGGGTGAAGCACGAGGCCACCTAAATAGGCTTCGGATCTGTTATACCAATGCCCGGAGCTTACTCAATAAGCTACCGGAACTAGGTGTACAAATTGACTCAACTAGGCCAGACATAATCGCAGTCATAGAAACATGGCTGACGCCGTCTATAGATAGTAGGGAACTTGATTTCGAGGGTTTTACATTAGTAAGGGCCGATAGAATACAAACGCGTAAAGGAGGGGGAGTAGCTCTATTCATTAGGAATGCTATTCCATTCACCATTATCGACAGTGTATCCCATGAGAGTGGGACGTATGAATTAGTTAGCTGCCGCCTGAAATGCAGGGGACAAGAGTTACTACTTAGTTTGATCTATCGCAGTCCAAGCTGTGAGGCAAACGAGGTCCTGCTAAGCAGTCTCAACACTTTATCACGAAGTGATCGATGTCTAATCTTAGGGGACTTCAATGCACCCATGGTGGACTGGGGAAATCTTCGGACTGAATCGTCAGCAAACTCCTTCGAACAGGAACTAGTTGATGCGATAATCACTTGTGCTCTAGTGCAACACGTGAAGGAAGCAACTAGGTACGACCCGGGTTCTGCATCATCCTTACTAGATCTTATATTGACTCATTATGAGGATGATGTTGCAAACCTGGATTACATGCCACCCCTAGGCAAAAGTGATCATGCAGTTTTAAGCTTTGACTTCCATATAACTGTCGATCACGAGTACGCTTCAGCTCAATCCAGACCTAACGTCTGGAAAGCAAACATACCAGACATCATGAAATCAGCATCATCAGTAGATTGGAAAATAGACCCAGAGTCATCAATCGAAACGGCTTGGGACGTATTCCGGAATTTATACTTAACAGTTACCGCCCCCCACATCCCTTGGACTACACCTAGGGGGCCGAGAAACTCCCCACCGTGGTTCAGTAGGGAGGTTCGCATCCTTCTCCGTAAAAGAAGGAAAATGTGGGATAGATTTAGGTTACTGGGGACTGACGAGGCAAAATCTCAGTATCAAAAGGCTCGAAATATCTGTGCCTCGACCCTCCGTAAGGCCAGAAATCTGTACGAAGAGAAAATCGTTAAGGAATCCATAGAATGCCCTAAACGCTTGTATTCGTATATAAACCAAAGGACAAAAAGAAGAAAAAATGTTCCCTCACTACGGGGAGACAGTACTGCCTCATCACTAGTGGAGGACGACTTTGGCAAAGCTCAAGTATTCTCTAAATACTTTAGCAATGTATACACCATAGAAACACACTTCTCACCAGTCCATGAAAATCCCCCCACACAAGCACTGGACAGCGTGACCATTTAAGAACTCGATGTATTTGGTCTGCTAGTTAAGCTTGAAATAGGTAAATCCACTGGACCCGATGAACTGCATCCTAGGTTACTAAAGGAATTAGCTAACTTTGTTGCGAACCCTTTAAGTGTATGTTTTAATCTATCCGTAACCCAGGGTCGTCTACCAAAAGACTGGAAGAACGCCATAGTAAGTCCAGTCTTCAAAACAGGTACAAAACATAAGCCTGAGAATTACGGACCCATTAGCCTAACTAGTGTGGTTGTTAAAATCTTAGAAAAGATTATTCGGAAGGAGCTGTTTAAGTATCTCGATGAAAATCGGATCCTTTCGGAAAAGCAGCATGGTTTTAGAACAGGTTACTCTTATCTCACAAACTTATTAGTCGCTCGTGAAAGCTGGTGCGCTCTTAAGGACCAAAAGTTACCTATAGACGTAGCTTATATCGATTTCAGCAAAGCCTTCGACAAAGTTCCGCATAACCGGCTGCTATATAAGCTAGGGAATGTCAGGATTGGAGGCAATCTATTGATGTGGATAAAAGACTTCCTCGTTGGGCATCAACAAAGAGTAAGGGTGAACTCCAAGTTGTCTAGCTGGGAAACTGTGCTTAGTGGAGTCCCCCAGGGTACAGTTTTGGGGCCAGTGTTATTCCTCCTGTACGTAAATTATCTCCCTCGTCTACTATCGTCATCGGTCTTACTCTATGCTGATGATGTCAAGATATGGAGAGCGATACAAAGCAAGGGCGATAGCTTAGAACTTCAAAATGACCTGGAGAGATTATCTGAATGGTCCCAAACCTGGCAATTGCCGATAAACACTTCCAAGTGTATTGTGATGCATATTGGCCACCAGGGTACAGATACATACACGATGAATAACACTGAGTTACCTATTGTCCAGGCACACAATGACTTAGGCGTCATCGTTAGTCAAGACTTAAAAACTACTGCACACTGCCGTGCAATAGTCGCCAAAGGTTTTAGAACTTTATGGTCCATACGCTGGGCTTTTAGGCATCTTGACGCTCAAACGTTTCTGACTTTGTATACAGTGCTCGTACGTCCTAAACTTGAGTACTGCATACAAGCAGCTAGCCCCTGCCTAAAAAAAGACAGTGAACTCTTGGAAAGGGTTCAGAGAACAGCAACTAGGCTGATTCACGGAATAGCGAAGCTCCCGTATGGTACTAGACTGACCAAGCTAAACCTATTCCCGCTGTCCTATAGAAGAAACACAGGCGACTTGATTACAGTTTTCAAATTGCTTAATGACAAATTTGCACCTGATATGCCCTCATTTTTCTTGTCTTCCAAAACAGAAAATCTACGAGGACACTCCAAAAAAGTTCACAAGCCCTGAACGAATTACTTGTCAGCTGACTACCGACTTTCCCATCGAATAATCAACGAGTGGAATTCATTACCTCAGCACGTGGTTGAGGCTCCATCCGTCGACTCTTCCGAAAGAAAGTTGGATCAGCTGAGAGACCATCATTGCCAGGGCTAACACAGGCCATCAAGCCTCCTGTCCTTTCCAAACTGAAACTGAAACTGAAACTACAATAGTATTAATTTTTCATGGTACCATGCGTAGTTAATATAAAGTGATTGATCTGAGACCTAATATTTCAGTGATTATTATTAAGGATGGTAAGTCATTTGACTAACTCCATCTGTAGCTCCTCCGGGGGTTACTGTCGGTCTCAAGCCCCGATAAAGGAGGAGGGTTTGTCATGGGGTTAGCGACCCCATCCCGTGGAAAACCAAATCCTGTGAAGACACAGTGTATTCGAAGACATTCACTCATCAGGCTGATTCCACTTGTCGTCGATCACTATGAGAAAAATGAAGTCCTATCATTAGATTGTTCAATTTTGTGGTGTGACTGTACATGATTACTTTTATGTATAACGAAATACGTAGCTTTGAATCGCCCAAACCATTATTTAAAATACTGATAAACAGTATTAGACCACCTCACTTTTGGCAATAAATGGAGTAGATTCTGACCTTTGGATCCCTCTTCTTTGAGAATATTGAGGTCTGGCATCCGTTCGCAACTGCTTCTCGAACGCTTGATAGTCACAGAACACCTTGAAATACAGATAAAGTGTATGTTTGAGTGGGGAATTTTGTTTTTCAGCTCAGGCTGGTGGGTGTGTTGGGGCAGCGAAATGTCACTTAGCTCTTGCCAAATCATCCGGCAGTCTGGCCACTGAATATCGAACAGATCATCGATCCCTGTTAAAGTCAAGGACGACAAACTCGCATCAATCAGTTAATCATACCCCATGGACTGGCCCATGCAGTGGTGGTCTCAGTGACATCTCTGTACTCATTCTTACTAATATATTTACGTAATCACGCCCTTTGTGTTATGCAGTCTTCAAAGCAGCCATAGTAATTTGATACGTTGAAAGTGTAATCTACGTTAGATACTGACCGCGAGGTATTGTAATGAACAAGAACAAGAGTGGAGACAATCGAATGTATTTAGGCACAAACTACAGACTATCTCACTAAATTCTGATAACCAAACAGTAGACAGTTAATTTACAAAATAACAATCAATTGACTCAATCAAAACTGTTCCTTCTGCAAATATCAGTCCGTTTTCCCTGATTTCATTGTTCATCCATTTTCATACCGATTGCGCTTCATTCCCGTCCCTTTTGTTGTCGATCTTCTGCCAAAATACATTCTATCTCCGACCATCACCATATACTATTTATGTGGATATAAGTAGACTACATCAAAGCATTACTTCAAAGTTAGCTGGTTCATCACTTGTAACTTCAGTAGACCCACAATCATTCGATAGAGATCATCATCGTTGGTGATCTAAAGTGTAAAGTCCGGAAACCTCTACGAAGTGTTCACAAGAGCCTAAACGCCGTAAGCAGCTGGCACGCCACGGTATACGTTCAAGTTGAGAGTCATGGACTACAAATACTCCCATATCTTTCAGTTTTCGGAAGTGTTTTTCCACTGGCGACATGCTGGTGACTATCATCATCACTGATAAAAATTAGAAAACTTTCTGAAACTAACCTACAGACCTAAACAATGGTAACTCATATACACCAGTTAAGAGCTCATATTCATCGGCACCAATGCTTTGTAGCGGTAAGTAAATCTACAAAGAAAATAATTCTGTAAGTCTTCGGCATTTAATGCTGACCACATCAGTTATACCGGACTCACCTAGCTGAAGGCACTCGGTTTTGTATCCAAACCAGATCACAAGTAGGTACGCTGTGCTAGGCATCCCGTGCAACTTTTAGCCGGCTTAGAATGGATGCTTCCCGATATACCGATAGCCTTCTAAAGAAATATTCGAAACACTCCATTTATGACTCCTGATTTGACTGCTTTGGCATACTTTGGTTATAAATATGTTACTTGTAAAGGGTTTGTCAAACTCCGATTGCACCTGGCATTTTTGGCCCCTTATTCTCCAGAAGTTAGCATCATCCGTAAGTTCAAAGGCCTCAAATACATCTCAGATCGACAGACAATATTTTGGAGGTTTTCATCTGGATAGCGTTCCATTTAGCTCTGTACCATCAATGGTACTGGAGATATCCAACAGAAGTCTGTATCATTCAGGAGGTCTCTAGATATGTTGGGACTAAGGCACTGCTACGTTGCTTGTCGTAATATTACACAGAACAGCAGCCAGCTACTCAAGGATGCTGCCCATTACTTTGTCACAACGAGTAATTTGGTCAGACGAGAACGTAGAAGACAAAACCTTTGTTGCTTCGGAGTCGACACGTGTGATTTCACGGGGGTAAATAACTGTGATACTAAATCAGTCTCCTACTAGAAGCAGTATCCGTGGAAATGTTGGGTCACCATACCAGTCATTTAGCTTCACTAAATAGATTCGGTTTTCATAGGAGTAGGAATTAATTCCCCTAGGTTGATACTATGAACTAGTGATCTACAGGGCGAGGTTTTTAGCACAAACTAATAAAATGATTTATTGTACCTATTGTTTATCATTTTGTGGTTCCTTTGTAGCACGTATACAAATGCCACACAAGTGTAAAATTTTAGACTACTTCGTCGTCAGTACAGCTCTAGTAATAGACGTAATCCTAAGGTTGTAGATTTGTCATGATGTAACTGCCTAATCTATAAGATCTTACGTGGGAGTCATATCATTGTGTACACTGACTTATCATATCGTAACAATCACCTGTATATGATGGAGAAAATATCTAGACCGGAGACAGAACAATATATTTAGTATGAATAAAAGAGATAAGACAACAAACAAGAATGACCACGCTTGCACGACTGAGCCATGCCATCCGATGGATTGTATCCATTGAGATCATTCTTCCTGCCTTTCTCATTGTTGGGTTTTTCTCCGCTTTAAATGTTGAATGTCTATTTTCCCAGCATCAACCACTGTATACCTGTGGCCGAATATAGTTGTCAGTCTAGTTTATTATTTGTTATTAGTACATTTATCTGTGCTGGTATAACAATGTGCCTAATTGCATAATTATAGAGTTGTCATGGTGTGACTACCTAATCTGTAAGAACTTACGTGGATGTTACATCCTTGTCTACACTGACTCATTGTACCGTAACAATTAACAATATGATACTCAGTACCTCTGAAGAACATACTTAGGCTGAAGATAGGATGATATATTCAGTGTGAATAAAGACAAGTTATGCAGAATGATCACATCTGGGAGGCTGAGCCATACCATCTGATTGAATGAATATCCCCACGTTCACCATTGTTGGCCTTCTCTTCGTGTTGAGTGTTGAATATCTATTTTCCCAGTTATCTCACGTTCACCTTTGAGGATTGTGATTGGGATATACACAGTTGCCCCCCTAGGCTCAACTTTATAGTCAGCGTTTCTTGCAAAACTGGGGAAAGCAAACAAATTGTCTCAACGCGACTTATTTCTCTGGATAAAACTTGGCAGTACGCATAATTTGAGGCATTACCAGACAACTATTTACTTTAACTGTAAAAAATGAAAAAGAGAAAAAATGTTAAAAACTATGCCAAAATATTAGCTGATGTTAAGTGCAGTAAAATCAGTCCTAGACTGACATTTGATGTCTATAATTCTCGGTCATTCTCTCTAGTCTATCAGATTAGTGTCAATTGTTACATTGTACTTTTTCACAAAGATAAATTGACTTTAAAGTAAAATATCGCGTTTGTACTTTATATGTAACATGTCATATGTCCATATTTTGCAGTCACAGTAAACTTACCTTTAAGCCTCCTCAAGGTACGCATACATTCACACTAACCATGCATATATTCTCTTTTGTTAACTGTTTGTGTATATTTGTTGTGTATCATCCGCGCAATATTTGTTGGTTGGTACTGCAATCGCCGCGCGGATTGAGTGCGTGGGGATGAATGCTGAGATAGAACCTCATATATTAAAAATGTTCGAAATTAAGAAAAGAATAGGGAAAGGAGTGAGTTTAAAAACGGATTTCTGGTTTTTAATGACGAGATTATTTTTTATGGACCCCACTACAGTAAAGTGTGTTTGTTTTTTTCAACGAGGTCAACTATATGAAAACTTACTCATTATAAATACTTCAAGATAACTCTTAAAAATAATGCAAATTTCTGAACAGGTTGTAATGGCCACGCCCAATGTTTCTATGAAAACTACAAAACTAAGATTCGTTTGACTAAGATTTCGTTTAATTGTCGACAATTAAACGAAAAGTGGAGATATTTGAAGATTTTTGAATAACGCTTACCAAACTACATATCTGCACATCATTTAGTTATCGAAATTTTTACATGATCAAAATTAAGTGTTGTTGATATGATAATAAACCATATGTTTGGCTAGGTTATAATATGATTCTACTAGAATATACTTTTGCATTTTAGTCGTATATATCATTATTTATTAGTTTTACTTATGCAAAGATAATCCTATATCAGAGTGGTAGAAGTTTTTTGTCCTTCATCCTTAAGATGTATGAAATCACAACTAACTTCTCAACCCATTGAGTTGTGCACTTCGGTTTTGCTTCCAATTGTTTTGACTTACCGCAAATTCAACACATCTATATGTTTATTTACGGCAGTAAATTAATGGCCCATTTTATTAGCTTCAAACCCAGATATCTGAAGATGATAACTTGCAGAAAAAGAGCTTAATTTTAAATAGATTGGTAATGAGTTCGTACATGAGAGCGAACGTTAGCACTTGACCTACGAGTTCCAGATACAAATTCTAGATTATGACGTAAGAAACAATCCATATACAAATAAAGTTATGCCATTTTGAACGCAAGAGTCATATTATATATAGACGTGGATAAAGGATTTTCCTAATATGACAAATACTGAGAAACCGCTAGGCTATATGCTTTAAAGACGAAGCATACGAACAATTTTAAGTAATATGCCAATTTTCTAATTATGTGAAAAGTGTCCACACACATCAACGGACAACAATAATACAACCAAAATAGAATAATTTATGTGCCTATTTCGTGTAGACAAAACCACACGGAGTTGACATTGGTTGGGGTAGACAAGTGTTTTAAATCACGAAACAAAAGAATGTGGAAAAACATGGGAGGTATTTTAAATAGCAGTAGGACTGTTTGCTGAAAAAGATGACTAGTTAAGAGTGATTAAGTCTTCAAAATTTTCAAAAGTGCATCTTCCGGATTTTCACTGATCCTAGGTTACATTATCAAATATCATCTGACTGTTGATGCACCGCATTGTAAAAATCCCAATCAATAGGTAGTTATTTTACTCCAGGTTCGACTCGTAATCCAAATATCTGAGTTGTATTACTAGTTTTTAAATGAATAAAGGTACTAGTTTAAAGCCTGTGTTTGCCAAACGAGTTAAGGTAGAATTAAGTGATCTAATTATGTATACAACTAATACCGGTAATTGTTGGCTTCATGAACGAATGATCTTTTGAACATATATATGTACATAGTCTATAAGATCACATCATGGAGCGAAACAAATACCAGTGACGTGTATTTTACAGAAAGCCTGATTTAAAAAACTAACTAAAACAGTAATCAGTAAATAATATAACTGCCATGTAATAACAAAAATGAAAACCCAGAGAACTAGTAAATCAGGGTGCATTTTGCAAAACATGTTGATAAACTTTGAATCATTACCTATATAAAAGGTGTATGGTTGATCTAAATTCTACAGAACATAATCTTGTCACAAATAGACAAATTTATTTAGTGGGTTAAACTTGTGTTCATATCCCAGATTCTTAATCGAACACTAAATCACAACTCATGTCCCGTTATTTCTGAATGATCTTTTATTAAAATAAACAAATGTTTGTTATCTTGGTTGATTATAGTGAACCTGAAAATTTACGTCAGTGTGAACACCATATAAAAGTATTTAAAGTCATCAGGGAGAAAACCTTATATTTAGATTTATTATTTCATAATGCTAAGCACCATGGCTTTTATAGAATCTAGTGAGTACTCATACCTTCGTCCATACATCATCACTAACCCGTTAAAGATATGACGTACACCATGTAGGACTGAGCTGAATGTAGTAATTGGTCAGTTGACTTTTACCGGCTTCATCTTATGAAGTTCACGAGTATGTTGATCCTGTTTCTTTTTCCAGAAACAACTCTAGTTGGTCGACTACAACACCACTGTGTCAGCACTTTGCCGATTTTTTTTGCAGATTACTGTGTGTTAACTTAAGTTAATATAAAAAATAGATTGAGACGATTAATTTTCTAAGACGTTTAATTAAACCATAGCTGTTTAAGTGGTAATTTTCATTGCAAAATGATGAAACTTGTGAAAAATATTAAAAATGAGAGAGAAAAAGAGATTAATACATAGGAGTTCTTATTTAATTCAAATCTTTTCAGTATTATTGACAATCACCATCACATACCAAACTTCTATACAGTCGTAAAACTAGGTTAGTTTTTCATTTTATTGGATAAATCAACAATATGTTGTATAAATTCACTTAATATTGCTTCTTTGAATCTTTCCATTGATGTTTGGGATAGCGATTGATCGGTATCTCTCTTATTGGCATATGTCCATATTGTGTGTATTACCTCGATATTGCCTTAATTTACATACATTATTGGCAAAGACGGATGGCGGCTAGCAGTGGAATCCAGTTTGACATGCGTTTCGTTCCATTTGTGACTTGTCAGCTGGATATACCTGCATCTCAGAGTTGATGTTTACTCCTCCGAGACTTGAATCCAATACCGTTCACTTTAAACGCCATCACGTTATCCACTTAGCTATTGACTCCTGATGTTACTCATAATATGTTGTATAGTTTTTATTCTGTTATCCCAACATCAAAGATTATCACTAGTGAAGAATGCTATTTGATTTATCGTTAAACTCAGTTGAGTTTCGTGCCTATCAGATATCCCCTCTTCTACACCAGGAAATTTCATATTTTGTCTAACTTCTCATTGATTTCATTCAAAATAATAACACAAGGCTCTAAAACTCAGAAGGGGTTTTGTGGAGATTTCAGTATTATCATAGTCGAAATCATGAGTCCATTGAAGCTAGACCACCATGGAAAACCTTGAAGAACTGGAAGACCGTTTCGTCCTATTATGGGACTCCGCAGTGGTGCGCATCCACAATCCCGCCTTGTGAGATTCAAACCCGGGACCTACCAGTATCTCACCAGAGCACTTAACCGACAGACCACTGAGCCGGTATCCAACGGTGTTAATATCTAACTTCAACCAATCCACGAAGTTTGAGCAACCGTTCACCAATTTTCTCCGGTGAGTTGTTATCTCACAACAGACGTGGTTGAACTCCACTGGTCACTGTTTCCCACTTCGAATCTCGCAAGGCCGCCCAATGCTTCCAGGTTTTCCATGGTGGTCTAGCTTCAATTGGTTCTAAAACTCATTTACGCTAAACTTGACTAATTTGATAGACTGTTAAAAACAACTGGGTTAGATTAAATTTTAATGGGAAATATAAATTTCATATCTTACATGTATACACTTTTAAGTGATATCAAGAAATATAATATATATATATATAGTGATTGTACATTGAATTGTTTTTCCCTAAGAGACAATAGATACAGTATAAACCTAAATCTTCAGATTGATATAACCAGTACTAGATAGATACTATGAATTTTTCTCTAACATAATGAAAGTTGTCATACTCAGTTTATTGATTACAGCTTCTCTTGTTCACAGCCATATTTTGGCTTATTCTTGTATAAATGTTATTTACTAGTTTATGATATGAAGTGATCCGTTTTGGCTTGTATATAAACCACGTTGGTCTGAAATGTAGGATTCGTAAAGTGAAGGCTGTTCCTGATGTTTTGGACTCATCAGGTAGAGCCAGGCTGGTAAAAGGATCAATAAAGATTCTAGGCTGCTCGTACCAGTCAATACATCCTTGTTGTGGCACAATGTTATGATCATATAAGTCGTATTCCAATTGGCGAATAAGTCACGTGTTAATTATCCGGAATTAAATTCACAACAAATAGTATTATATATGCTCATACAAACCAATCTAAAAATCTATATTACCCATTATCATTTAATTTACATTTTTCGTAAACGTGTTAGCTCTGTTCTTCGAAGGGCCTTATCACCGGAGACGGATATCCGTCAGGTAAGGTGAGGCGTGACATTTTAGGGTCGACCTTTTCTAACCCCTTCCTTCCTTGTGAGAAAGCAGCATCACTTCAGATGCTGGTTTTCCAAGAGAAACACCTTACTGCTGTCACACCCCTCTACAGCCAGCAGCACGATTTCGCCCTCAGACCTTGAGTTTCTGCTTTTAGTCTTAACGTTCTCGATCTGCTTGGCATGGTAGTACCCACGGAAACATACTTTTTATGGCATATAGCCCGATCGGGTCATTACGATAGACAAGCCCGACCACCACGTCAAGGTAGCAGCTACGGTCAGGTCGTAAACGTACTGCTGAAAATTAAGTTGCATTTATACTTAAGTTGTTAAAGCTTAGATCGAACGTAGAAAAAAACCCGTTTCTTCTTTAACTTAGGTGGTAAGACCATGAGTTACGTAAATGTTAGCGAATGGAGATAATCAGGGAAGTATGTAATGATCCTAAAATGATTGATTCATATTCATTTTTGCCCAATATGACACTAAGAACAACTGTATCAATCCGGTTAACAATTTTATAGAATTCTATCGAAATGATACTTTTTAAAGAATAGACTAATGAAATCTAGTAGTGGGATTTAAAATGCTGAGTTTGTTCCATTTGAAACACCTCAGTTAAAAGTACTATGGTGTGTGCTACTGATTTCGACAGATATAAGTAGTATATATCATTAATCAAAAATAAAAGGCTTGGTGACAAAAGGTTAAAAAGATAAAAAGAAAAAAGAACAAGAACAAAGAAGGATTGATATGGAAACGAAGGAATAATCAAATCTAAGATGATTGATTCTCAAATTTTACTAATAGATTCTGTAATTGTGTGTTCAAATACATTCGATTGTTATCAGAAAGAGCTTTTTGTGGAGATTTCAGCAAATGTATAGTTGAAATCAAGAGTCAATTGAAGCTAGACCACCATGGAAAACCTGGAAGCACTGGACGACCGTTCCGTCTTATTATGGGACTCCTCAGCAGTGCTCATCCACAATCCTGTCTCGCGAGATTCGGACCTAGGACCTATCGGTCTCGCGGGCGAGCGCTTAACTACTAGACCACTGAGCTGGTATCCAACGGTCCGATTGTTATCACATTGTTGCTAGAAAAATATAAAATACAAAAAAGGTAATGAAGTAATTCTTACGTTTTATATAACCCTACAAACTATTCCCATTTTGTAATTTCATTCATTTATCCGCATTATATAGTGTCAATCATAGTTTTCAAAACGTAAATGTGTCAATTTTTTTTGTTTTTTTCATTGACAAATATCATTTATCAGCTGTACAATGTCAACTTCTATGTCTCTCTATATATAAAACATAAATACGTATATAATCATGTATGTCAGGTCTTAGTACAAATTGAATCCTATAGACCAAGTTGCAATATGGCCACTAGTCTAGGTGACTCAACATTGCATATATTATATTGAGATAAGATGGTGGTTGGAAGTAGTAAGCAGGATATCTTGGACCTAGGTTTCAAGCTATTTTTCACCCTTCACCAAGGTGTACCTATAATCTTGAGGGAACTGATACACCCCCAATAGCCCAGTGGTAACGTCTCTGGCTGTGAAGCTGGCTGATATGGGAATGAATCCGTCGGGGAGCATCAGTTCCCTCGAGATTACAGATACACCATACTGATGAGTGCCAAGTAGCATGAATTCTAGCTTCAGGGTTTTCTGTTCAATACCTTCAACCACCATACTATCTCAAGGAATAAATCATATTTATGCATTGAATAATGGCAATAATACCGCACATAGGAATCGAACTCAGTACCCTTCTCACACGGGAACGATTATTCTCTAGACCACTGAGCTGATCGGCATCCAATGGTGTTACTGTATAACTTTAATCAATCCACAATACTACGCGAACATCTTTCATTGTTTTCAGTGAGTAACTGCTTCACAACAGACACGGTTGAACCTTCACTGGTCACGGCTTCTCACTAAAATTCCAGGAAACATCTCATTGAGGACAATGGTCGACAGGGGCGTAATTTCATAAATTGGTTGAAGTTAGACATTAACACCGCTGGATACCTACTGTCTCAGTGGTCTAGAGATTAAGTGTTCGCGGACGAGACTAAAGGTCCTAGGTTTGAATCTCAAGTGTAGGGTCGTGGGTGCGCACTGCTCAGGAATTCCGTGCTATGACGAAACAGCCGTCCAATGCTGCCAGGTTTTCCAAGGTAGTCTAGCTTTAATCGACTGGTCAGTTTAACTATTAAATGACTACAACCTTCACAAAACCCCTTTCTTCTTCAAGTCATCATATAAGTAATAATGAAAATTGGTCCGTATATAACAACTTTGATCTTCCAGTGATGTGTAAGCATCAAAATTAATAAATTGAATCATTTATACTTCTTCTTATGGTTTATATAATATGAAGTGAAAACACTATTCGAAGGGTAGTCAACCTAAAACCTAAATGTATCTCGATTGATGTGTCAAATCATTTAAACTAATCGCAACTATTCACTTGGTATGGTTTGCTTGTATCTTCCTATCGATGTTTAAGATTGCAATTGATTAGTCTCTCTCTTATTGACATATGTACATCCTGTGTGAACTGCCTGGATATTGACTAAATTCCCAAGCATTATAAGAAAAGATGAATAGTGATTAGTAGTAGAATCCAGTTTGACATGCGTTTCGTCCTATTTGAGACTCGTCAGCTAGATGTACCTGCATCTTAGAGTTGATGTTCACTCTGAGATTCGAACCCAATACCGTTCAATTCAAACACCATCACATTATCCACCTAGCAACCATATTTCATACTGATCACCAGAATCTAACCAACACTAACATTAATCACTCAGTATTCAGTGACTGGTCACTGAAAATCATGATATACAAATTAGTAACATTAAATTATTGATCCTTTTTAATCAATAAATCAAGGTATTACTATTTTGGAATCAAAAAACTCTGACATGTTGCTAGATTACTTTTTTTCTCTCACAAATAATAGAGATAGAATCTGTGAAACATTATCATACATGGTATGACTTATTTTGAGTTGCGACTATGGTTTCGGAGAAATTTTTGGGTAAATGTTTATCAACTAACCTAAATCGTGGAGTTCAGCTTCTTCAAGAGTGTGATATTCATCAGAAAGGATATGAGTAATCATTAAGCTATATATTTCATAGTTGAAATCATAAGTCAATTGAAGCTAGATCACCATAGAAAACCTGGAAGCATTGAATGACCGTTTCGTCCAATTATGGGACTCCTCAGCAGTGCGTATCCATGACCTCGTCCCACGAGATTCGAACCCAGGACCTACCAGTCTCGCGGTAGAGCACTTAACCGATGGTGGTCTAGCTTCAATTGACTCATGATTTCAACTATGAAAAATACTGAAATCTCCACAAAACCCCTTTTGAGCTATATATCTTGAATTAACACTGAAGTTGGAAATGTAGGCTGTTGGATACTAATTTAACCAGTTAATGGTGACGGAATCAGTAAAGGGGCCTGTAAGTCTTAGATTCTATCCCTGGTTGGGTTATAGCTGTATGTTTCTGAACAGCTTCAAAACTAGGGAGCAACATTTCATCATTAGTAAGGATTTGAATTACTCCATTGTTGATATTCTAGGTTGAATTTCGATCCTTTTTTTGGCATTTTTACGTTTTGTGCGGATTAACTGAATATAGAGATTATGTTAAAATTTTTTTGTATAATAGATGGAATGGCGTGGAATACATGACGTGTATTTCACCATATTTAGGATCCATCATGTATATACCTGTATTCTAGTATTGTTTTCCACTTTGAAACTTAAAACCAATATTCACTTAGTATCGTTTGTTTGAATCTTCCCATTGATGTTTAGGACTGCAACTGGTCGGTTCCTTATTGGCATATGTACATACTGTGCGTATTGCCTCAATATAGCACAAGCAAGTGGCTATCAGGACTCAATAGCTGAGTGAATAACGCGATGGAGTTTGAAGTGAAAGGTACTGGGTTCGAGTCCCAGAGTGAACATCAGCTCTGAGATGTAGGTACATCCAGCTGACGAGTCCCAGATAGGAAGAAACGCGCGCCACTATCCATCTTTGCTTAAACCGAATATCTTTTTCTTCAAGTTCTCAACAAGCTATCCCCTTAATGTGAATAATCCAGCCTTACAGTAGATCAACTAAGATTTACATAGTTTTGTATCAGTATGTTTGATCATTAGTGTTAAGTAGATTTATCTTAACGACAAGTGTTAAATAGCATAAAAATTAAGTTTGGAAAACTTCACATAGATTGGTCTGGATCACTAAGTATCGTATATGTTCATGTAAAGATAAGTAGGGGAGTATCAAAGCAGTCCCTTAATTCTGATCATAATTGAATAATTGATCACTTTTGATGATATGAATTAAATTCACAATGTGAACATTGAGATGTATAGATAGATGCTGATTACATAGTTAGGGTCAATGTGAATATAATAGCCAAATGATTAGAATCAGTCACTCAAATGGCTCAAATGTATCTATCCTTTATCTTTCCTTAGATCTTGATTTTCAGAATTTTTGTATAGTTTTTCTATTTCAAGAACTAATTCTCTCTTTTTTAAATCATATTCTCTATGAACATCGCACAAGCAAGTGGTTGTCAGGACTCAGTGGCCGAGTGAATAACGCGATGGCGTTTGAAGCGAAAGGTACTGCGTTCGAGTCCCAGAGTGAACATCCACTCTGAGATGCAGATACATCCAGCTGACGAGTCCCAAATAGGACGAAACGCGCGTCCTGGATTCCACTGCTAGCCACTATCCATCTTTGCTTACCATCTCTATGAACATTGTTTTCTACCACCGATTACTATCATATATGAGTACTTTGAATACTGTAACATTTGTCTTGATAAGCAAAGATAGATAATGACTAGTAGTGGAATCCAGTTTGACACGCGTTTCGTTCCATTTGAGACTCATCAGCTGGATGCACTTACATCTCAGAGTTGATATTTACTCCTCTTGGACTCGAACTCAGTCACATTCACTTTAAAACCCATCACGTTATTCACTCAACTATTGAGTCCTGATAGCCACTTCCTTGTGCAATAAACTGTAATGGATCAGTTGTAAACATCAATGGAAAGGTTCAATTTAACAATATCAGATGAATATTTTCTTGATGATTTCATTGCACTATACTAATATGTTGTGTCAACTTGAACCACATTAATTATAACTAACTGAGTTCCTAACAACTTTCAAAGTATTATTCTTGAGCATTAAGTTAACACATTAGATAGGGATTATATTATGACCTGGAGACAAATAGCGTCAGTCAATTGAAGCTAGACCACCAGGGAAAACCTGGAATCACTGAACGGGCATATCTTCCGATAGGGGGGCTCCTAAACAGTGCGCATCCACGACTTCGCATCGCGAGATTCGAACCCAGGACCTACTAGTCTCGCGATATAGCACTTAACCGATAGGCCACTGAGCCAGCCGGCATCCCATGGTGTTTATGTCTAACTGGTGAGTAGTCCCACAATAGGACGCAACCGCCGTCCAGTGCTTCCAGGTTTCCCGTGGTGGTCTTGCTTCAATTGACTACTAAATCTCCACAAAAACCCCTTCTTTAATTTTGTGCTTATATACATTCAATTGTCCCCATCCGTGTTCTGTTCATGATTGAATCCTCAAAACAGGGCGTTTTCTTGTTCAATGGTACTGATCAATGTGATGAATATCTTGGAATAGAATGATTTGAAAAGGGTTCTATCAATCTCCTTATTATTAAACGAATTAACATAGGGTATACATAATCATAAGTGTATCATTTATATTAGTACCGGTTACATTTTGATACAAAATAGCATTGGTTGAATAAAATTGTTACTGTGTTGAAATATATATGGATATGAATTGCTTATTTGTATCTTCTTATTGATGTTTAAGATTACAAATTGATCAATCTCTCTCTTATTGGTATATGTACATCCTAAATGGACTGCCTCGATATTGACTAAATTCACAAGGATTATAAGAAAAGATGAATGGTGGCTAGTAGTAGAATCCAGTTTGACATGCGTTTCGTCCCATTTGAGACTCATCAGCTGGATGTAGTTGCATCTCAGAGTTGATTTTCACTACGGGACTCGAAACAAGTATCATTCACTTCAAGATTCAAGAAAACAATATCAAGTGAATTTAAATTTGGTCTCATTGAACAAACAAGTGACTATGATTAGTCAGTAGTTGAGTGGATAACGTGATGTCGTTTGAAGTGAACAGTACTGGATTCGAGTTTTGGAGTGAACATCAATTCTGACATGCGAGTACACCTAACTGGCGAGTCCCAAATAGAACGAAACATGCGTCCTGGATTCTACTACTAGCTACTATCCATCTTTACTAATCTTCTTTATTAATCTGTGATTGACATGAACTTACAAATGACTATTTTTAAAAGAAGTCCTATACGATACATTTCATTGAATTAGAAGTAGATGAATACATTTTACAATGAATTAACCACTAAATAACATCTTATTATATGAAGTGTATCATAATGTGTAAATTCTTCAGTTTTCCCCATCGATCAGCTTATCAATGTTTGAAATGATTGCCATATTTTTCGTGATAATGGCAATAACACCCAATTTATCCAGTTATATAAATATGTCAAAAGCGACCCAACAGTAGTTGTTACTTTGGCGTAGTGATCAGGCTTAACTATTGTGATTGCCTTAATCGGGTTATATCAGTTGAAATACTAGTCAGTTTAGGTTCTACCATGGTAACCAGGTTGATTGATGACCTTTAAGATTAAAACCAAAAGGCTCATAACCCGTAGCTTACTTACTTACATACGCCTGCAGAGGCAGCCGATCAGCATTCTCCAACCCACTCTGTCCTGGGCCTCCTTTCTAGTTCCATCCAGTTTCTGTTCATTCTTCTCATATCTGCCTCCATTCCTCGACGTAATGTGTTCTATGGTCTTCCTCTGTTCTTTTGACCTTGAGGATTCCATGTGAGGGCTTGTCTTGTGATACAGTTGAGTGCTTTCCTCAATGTGTATCCTATCCACTTCCAGCGCTTCTTCCTGATTCCTTTCTCCACTGAAATCTGGTTTGTCCTCTCCTACAGTAAGTTGTTGCTGATATTGTCTGGCCAACGGATCTGAAGTATTTTGTGTAAACAACTGTTAATAAACGCCTGTATTTTCTGGATGATAGCTTTCATAGTTCTCCAAGTTTCCGTCTCATACAATGGAACTGTCTTGACATTTGTATTGAAAATCATAAGTTTGGTGTTGGTTAACAGTTGTTTGATTTCCATTCGGATTATTTTATCTTATTATTTACCGTATGGTAAATCTTCACTTGACACGAAATGTCACTATATATCTTACCTTTCGAAGGAAAGATTAGATGTATAATGACAATTCGTGCTTCATTTTTCATTACTGATAACTTGGTTATGATTAAACTATGATATACTAATTGTAATATATTGAAGTCTGGTACGTAAGCCTATGAATGTTTGCGTTATAATCAGTCAGCTACAACGTAGGATCAGGCACACATATGCATCGGTCCAAGTTGCCATAACTCAATTAGCACAACAATATCAACACCGGATTCATAGAAGTAGTTAGTTTAGTAGTGGTAATATATAAAAGAAAGATTGTATATAAGGATATAGTATAGGAAGGAAGACAGATATGAAGCAATTTTAATCTTAAGGTTTAAGAGAAGATAAAGTGTATACACCTACGCCATTGTGATCGATTCTGAGCCATGTCACCTAGAGTCTCTAACCATTGGTTACGATAGTCACTCGGACCCTAACCAAGTAGTCTCCATCTGCGAACATGGCTCAGACTAGAAGTTAGTGACTTCAAGCACTGATGCCACGTTTTGATGGCGTCATAATAATAAACAACGATAAATTTTATTCTCTATGTTTCAACTTTTAACTGGCTATCAAGCCTGAAAAGAAGTTACATTCTGGACAAGTATGAGTAAAGATGTTTGTGCTCAAGATTGTTTGTTGATAGTCAAAGTGTGTTATTGGTTAAAGTGAAGATTAGTAACTTAGTAGGTGAGAAGTATTATTGAACTGTGCTTAGTAACATGATTAAAGGCACAAAAGAAGACTGAAGGTCATTATTGATTAGTTATTTTTTTGAACCAACACCAAACTTATGATTTTCAATACAAATGTCAAGACAGTTCCATTGTATGAGACGGAAACTTGGAGAACTATGAAAGCTATCATCCAGAAAATACAGGCGTTTATTAACAGTTGTTTACACAAAATACTTCAGATCCGTTGGCCAGACACTATCAGCAACAACTTACTGTAGGAGAGGACAAACCAGATTTCAGTGGAGGAAGGAATCAGGAAGAAGCGCTGGAAGTGGATAGGATACACATTGAGGAAAGCACTCAACTGTATCACAAGACAAGCCCTCACATGGAATCCTCAAGGTCAAAAGAACAGAGGAAGACCATAGAACACATTACGTCGAGGAATGGAGACAGATATGAGAAGAATGAACAGAAACTGGATGGAACTAGAAAGGAGGCCCAGGACAGAGTGGGTTGGAGAATGCTGGTCGTCGGCCTATGCTCCATTGGGAGTAACAGGCGTAAGTAAGTTAGTAAGTAAATATATATATATATATATATATATATGTATAATAATCTTAAAAATCACTACTTCCGTAAATATTTGATCCATTCAATAACTGGAAAAGAAACATGAAAGTAACAGAGAATCGATCGGAAGATTTAATGCATTCATTGACCGAAGGTATCAACGCTATTCCCAAGACTTAAAGCTGTTGCCTTAGATCTAACCTCTTTGATAATTGTAGTTAAACACTGTCATTGGTGAATTAGTAATCATTGTATAAGCAAGACTATAATTTATGAACGAATCAATTAGATGTAAGATCACAGGTCTTAGATTTTTGTGCGAAATTCATTCATCCATTTGACTACACAGCGTTTTATCACTATAATTTATGCCAATTCGTCATAAAAACTTTAAATGCGATTCCTAGTCGTAACGAACAACCATAAATCCTAATTGGTTTATAACCCTCATTCAGTCCTAGTTATCAGGTGAACAACTCCGCCCGTAGCTCTTCCTAGGCTACTGTCGGTCCTAAGCTAGGCTAAAAGGAGTAGGGTTTGGCATGAGGTGGGCAACCCCATCTTGTAGAAAATAACGTTGCTAAAAAACGCTAACTAGATTATATATATACAGCGATGATGAAAAGCCAATTAAAAAGAAACTTTATCTCTCTATTCTCTTTGGAAACAACTTGAAAGGCTTTCCCAGGGTAGATTTGGATGGAGAATGCTGGTAGGCAACCTATGATCTCTTACATGAAAGGTAACAGATGTAAGTAAGTATTAGATGAGCACTCTTTTGGATCACCTTAGCATCTCATAAAACGTCATCCATAAATTATACTCCTACCACACACATACTTATTATTTATCCAACCTATCGATCATCACATTTGTGTTTCGTTAGTAACCATGGCAGATATCTTTTTTTGATTTTTTAAAAAAAAACCCTTATTGTACTACGATTAATTTTTCTCTATTCGATATGAACATAATCAATAATAATAGTAATGATTGTATGTATAGTTGGATATGGGTACATATGTAATAGATCTCCTGTTACTTAATCACATGTTACATGTAATGAAAAGCAACTTTTTATAGTGAAAAATGCATACTACTGTAATGAGTAATTGCTTTACATGTTTTAATATTGTTAGGCTTTAATGAAGTATTAGATGAAGTTTCGTTAGGACTCATTGGATATCTAGGAAACACTTAAAGAAAGATAATTGACTGAAGGAAAAGATCATTCCTAAGAAGATTAAGTGTTTCAAGTGAAACTGTACAAGAACAAGAACATTAGTGAGGATATCGGTTAAGTACTCTGACGCAAGATTGGTAGGTCCAGGGTTCGAATCTCGCGAGTGCGGGATCGTGGATGCGCACTGCCACTGAGGAGTCCCATAATAGGACGAAACGGCCTTAAAGCAGTGCTTCCAGGTTTTCGATGGTGTTCTAGCTTCAAATGACTCATGATCTCAACTCTATAGAATTACTTAGATCTCCACCAAACCCCTTCTGATAATAATCATGTGCTCACTAGTGACTGGCTCCATGAGGTATTTCCTGGAGTTCTAGTGAGAAGCAGTAACCAGTAAAGTTCAATCAGGTCTGTTGGGAGATATCAACTCACTGATGACATTGGTGAATGGTTGCTCAATTTCCTAGATCGGTTGAAGTTAGACATTAACACCGTTGGATACCGGCTCAGTGGTCTATCGGTTAAGTGATCGCTTGCGAGACTGATAGGTCCTGGGTTCGAATCTCGCGAGTGCGGGATCGTGGATGCGCACTGCCACTGAGGAGTCCCATAGTAGGACGAAACGGCCGTTCAGTGCTTCCAGGTTTTCCATGGTGATCTAGCTTCAATTGACTCATGATCTCAACTCTATAAAATTACTAAAATCACCAAACCCCTTCTGTTTATTGAGGACAGCCAAATGTATTTGAATACAAAAATACAGAATCACCTAGTAAAATCTGAGAACCATACAAGAAATACTTCAATTACAAAATACTAATCAATCGTCTTAGATTTGATTATTCTTTCGTTTCCATACTAATCACTCTCTGTTCTTGTTCTCTTTGTTTCGATCTTCTTAACCTTCTGTCATCATGTGTTTCACTTTTGGTTGATGATACATACTACTTATATATCTGCCGATATCAGTAGTACATATCACAAATGGTGTAAAGACTGAAAAAGTTTATTCAGATTTATTTCGGAATGCAGAGTTTGACTTCTGATAGTTTTCATATGGCATGAAAACAGAAATGAGCCAAATATACAGTGTTCAAGAGTTGATATCAAATATACAATATTATACACGATGTCGACTACTTGAGAGGGAAGACAGAAAATAAGGAGAAAAGTTTAGTTGACTAAGTAAACCCTATTCGTGGTTTATGTGTTTATTCCATGCAAATGAAAAACCATTTCTGAGTTAATCATATGCACTTATCATTTGGCAATTGTTGGTTGATTCACTTTATCAACCTCAGTTCACTTATACAAATGGGGTGTTGTTTAAGAAATTGAGAGAACGAAAAGCGAATGTCCGGCGCTTTTACCGGGTTGTTGGACACAGAAAGTCTACCTATAGGAGTTGAAAAACCCTGATTCCAAACCAATGGTGCACATGGGCTCCACCATCCTGAGGGAACAAATGGTGTATGAATCAATCGTTGGTCACTGACTACCATGGGACTGCATCTCTTTACGATGCTCCACTGCCCTGTGGATCAGATCTTATGGTCAAAGGCTCCGAGTGTGGCCCCATAAGAAAATTACCTGCTTCTGTCTGGGCACTTGGACAGTATCATAGCCCTCAAACAATTAAATGAAATGACAATTTTTTGCATGGCGCGTATATATCTGGTGCCCCCTTGTACCAATATTTATGTGTTCAAGTGAATATATATATGTATATATATATTGTATTGTCTACTTGAATCTTCCTATCGATGTTCAGGATTGCAACTGATCAGTCTGTCTCTTATTGCCATATGTACATCCTGTGTGGATTGCTTCGATATTGACTAAATTCACAAGCATTATAAGAAAAGATAAATAGTGATTAGTAGTGGAATCCAGTTTGATATGTGTTTCGTTCCATTTGAGACTCGTTAGCTAGATGTACCTTCATCTTAAAGTTGATGTTGACTCCAGGACTAGTAATCAGGACTCTATAATCAATTTAAACTTATTCCATTTGACTAAAGTACCTTCATAGTTAAAGCTTAGTTAGTAGATACATATGGACTTAACTAATAAAGATATAAAATCAATATACGGTAATATATCTTTACAACTGATCCCTTTAAATCAAACTATTATTACCTGAATCAATCATAAAATACATTGCGAAGCGAGATCGTGGATGCTCACTGATGAGGAATTCCACAATAGGACGAAACGGCCATCCAGTGCTTTCAGGTTTTTCCATGGTAGTTTAGCTTCAATTGATACATGATTTCAACTTTGAAAATACTGAAATCTCTACAAAACCCCTTCCGATCTATAATAAAGTTTAATTATCATACAATTTGGTCAGTGAAGCTGAGTAGCTTAAAATATGAGTTGAATAAAACACTGTTACAATAAAGACTAACTTACTAACTAAGTATAGATTTGTATACTTGAACTTGAATCACAGTTTTTGTAAGAAATGATAATACTACTGCGATTCGAACAGAATACCATGGATGTGACGCGCGAACACTTAACCTGTAGACAGACCACTGAACCTTCATCCAACAGTGTCAATATTTAACCTCAACCAATCCACCATGTGTCGCGATCATCTGGCATTGTGTTCAGTGGGTGATTGCCTCACACCCAACACGGTTCATCTCCACTGGTCATGGCTTTTCATTATAATACAACTGAGAGAATTCCCTCTCCATGCAAGTCACCAGTGACCACATGATCATTTACAGTTTGTGCTTGTGCATATCTAAGGAATTCAAGCACAATTAAGATCTACCGTCTATTTGTTGGGAGTCGAACACACTTTAACTACTATTGTAGTGAACAAGAACACGATTAGGGACAATGGAATGCAGAATACAGAATATCTAGCAAGCATACAGTAAACAGTTAATTCGCGAACTATTAATCAATTGTCTCAATCTTGGCTGTTCCTTCTGCAAATATCAGTCCATCGTCTTCGATTATTATTGTTCATTCATTTTCATACCAATTGCGTTTGATTCCCGTTCTTTCATTATCGATCTCCTGAAATGCATTCAATGCCCGACTACTGTTATATACTACTTATGTGGATATAAGTAACCCACACCACACTATGTCATTACTCTACTAGACTATAGACTATAGCCTCCATGCGTTAATGACAAAGCTTGTCTTTTGATGTATATGAGTTAATTCATATAACAGTAAAAATAATCTCAATGCTTAGCTGGGATAATTCCCTTCGATTGATTTCTACATCGAATATACCTCAGTTTGTTACTAATAACTTACTGTTTTCATGGCAACCATTAAATGGTATGACTTAGTGAATACAAACAACTAGAATCAATTGTTAATTATTTGTTTCTCTATAGAGGTTACTGATTTATGTATCGAAAAACTCCGCCTGTAGCTCCTCCGGGGGCTACTGCCGGACCCAAGCCTGAGTAAAGGAGGAGGGTTGGGCAGGGGGTTAGCGACCCCATCCCGTAGAAAACCAACTCGCTAAAAAGACGCTAACCAGAAAAAAAGCTAGTATCAGATTATGTTAAAACAATTGTCTATGCGAATTCAATGGGTCGAGTAGACTAATTAAGTATAATGTGTACTATATTGTATATGAACTGATTACTCTTTACAGTATCTGGTAACTGTTATATACAATGACTTAATAATTTACAGTTGATTGATCCCTAGGTGGTGATCAATGTATGTATGTACCTCCAACTACCATTTTATTCTCAACATAGTACATGCAATGTCGAGTCACCTAGACTAGTGGCCACATTGCAGCCTGGTCGGTTGGATTCAATCTACATTAAGAAGGACCTGACATACATTACATTGATCACCACCCAGTAACCAATCAATTATAAATACATCTCAGTCCCACAAGAGGTCGGTCATGGCCCGGATAGCTCAGTGGTAACGTCTCCGACTGTGAAACTGGTTTACACGGGATTACATCCATCAGGGGGCATCAGTTCCCTCCAGATTACAGTACACCTTGTTGATGAGTGCCAAGTAGCACGAAACCTAGGTCCAGTGTTTACTGTTGAATATATCCAACCACCATCTTAACTGACTTAATAAACATACTACTGTAATGAACAAGAACACCAGTGGGGACAATCGAATGTATATGAACTCAAAGTTCCAGAATGTCCTAGTAAAATCTGAGAATCATATAGTAAATAATTCATCTGTAAAATGTCAATCAACTGTTTCATATTTCATTGTTCCTGCATTTTCATACTAATTACTTTTCGTTTCCGTTCTTTCCTTCTCGATGTACTACTGAAATACATTCTATTCCTGATTATCTCCGTACACTACTTATATGAATATAAGTAGCTCAAACTACACAACTATTAGTAAACAATTGCTAATTATCAACCTTGTATACGTGTTTTGTTACTGTTTGCCTCTATTGAAGACTGAAGACACCTTAGTGATTACATATAACTAGTTATAGTCATATTAATTTTCAAGGTAACAACACAGTAGTTAGAGCTTCCAACTTTCGGTTATAATGTCTAAGATGAGAATCCTATTCAACTTGTACTTGATTAGATAGTGGGGTAGTGTCAATAGCCGTCTTATGGTATGTATGTTTCAAGACCGAATGCATGAATAGGAACTTCACAAACTAGTCCCATCATTAAACTACCATGTTTGCAACCATTCCTTGGAAAAAATTCTAAAAAATATATATATTTATTTATTTGAACACATAAATATTGGTTCAAACGGGCACCAGATATGTATGCGCCACACAAATCTCATTTGATTTGTGTGAGGGCTGTGATAATGCCCAGGTGCCCAGACCGAAGCAGGTGGTTTTCTCAAAGAGCCACATCCGGAGCTTTTGACCTAAAGATCTGATCCATAAGGCAGTGGAGCATCATAAGGAGATGCACTCCCATAGTAGTCAGTAACCAACGATTGATTCATACACCATTTGTTCCCTCAGGATGGTGGAGCCCATGTGCATCATTGGTTTGGAATCAGGGTTTTCCAACTCCCCTAGGTAGACTTTCCGGACATTCGCTTTTCGTTCTCTCAGTTTCGTAAACAACACCGGTGCCCCGAGAAGTCAGTAAGTAGGACTTCCCTGGTAGAGGCTATATACGCGTGGCCATGTGAGAGCATTCCGAGAGGGAGAGCGGACTCTCCAGGACATTTGGGGCTCTAGAAATAAAACTGTGTTACATTTACCCACTTAGTTTAATTTTTTTTCAATTTTTTTGATATTTCAGGCTTATGGAATAGTTTGGAAAGCATTAAATAAAAAAACTAAAGAAATTATTGCATTAAAAAAAATTTTCGATGCATTTCGTAATCAAACTGATGCTCAAGTAAGCTATCTTTAACTGTAGTGTATTTCTTCCCCCCCTCTTTTTCTTTTTCTTTTTTTATTATCTCTTCTCATCTTTCCTTTCTTTTGTCCATAGAGAACATTTAGAGAGATTGCATTTCTTCAAAATTTTGGTAATCATCCAAATATTGTACGATTGTATAATGTAATACGTGCAAGTAGTGATAAAGATATCTATTTAGTATTTGAATACATGGGTAAGCTTTGCTCTCTATCTATCTATCTATCTATCTATCTCCCTTATTATTGAATAGAAACAGATTTACATAATGTAATTAAAAAAGGCAATATATTAAATGATATACATAAACAATATATTATGTACCAATTATTGAAAGCAACAGCTTATTTACATTCAGGTGAAGTAATACATCGTGATCAAAAGGTAAGTAAGTATATTTTATTTAATTCGTTTAACTACTTATAAGTAGTTAAAAAATATATTTAAATGTAAAGCCTTGAATCGTCATGTGTTATCGGTAATGTATAAGTTTTGTTGATAAGAGTTTGTTTTGGCGGTATGTTGAGGTTGTTAAACTTTGATATCCCCAGGCATTTTTTATCTGTAGTTTTTGGTAACTGTTAACTGTAGTATTCTGCTTCATATCTTACATGAGTCGACAAAATATAAGTATTTTGCATGGCTTGTGGAAGCATCTGAGTATCTAAAGTTATACAGTTGTTGGTCAGTAATAGATACTAATTGTAGATTCTGAGTTTGATACCAATGAAAAAGAGGATCCACCAAACTTATAGGTAACTGAATTTACTTCGTATATGTTATTTATTTACATAGAATCGTTTCACCTAGTTGATTTTGAGTCACAATATACTGTCAGTGAAAGCTAACGATACCATACAGTTTAGTGAGCAGAAATGTATTGCATTACGTCTTAACGAACTACTGATTGGTTAAAAAACATCAATGCTTTAACCACTGAAAAAACTCCGATAGTTCCATGAACTTTCAAGTGTTTGTAATGTATAAAGAACGAACTTGACTTCTGATTTCAACAACTCATTAAAAGTGAAACAATAGTTAGTGGTTCATTTAAGACTTGTACATAATGATGATGATGATTATGATGATGATGATGACGATGATGATGATAGTGATAACGAAGGTATTTTAAGTGTTTAAAAATAAAACCATACCGGTTCAGTGGTCTATAACAGTCTATAAATAGTCTGCAGAAGTTACATACAGTTTAATCTTCTTTGGATATAACAATATTTCTGAGTCAATTAAAGCTAGACCATCATGGAAAACCTGGAAGCACTGGACGGCTATTTTGTCCTATTGTGATATGGTGTCTGCTACTTACGTAAGTAACAGTAGAAGATTGAAGAGGAAAGAACGGGAACAGAAAGCAATTGGCGAGGCTATGATTTATGGACGACCTGTGAACGAATCGTAAATCACCTTGAGAAACACTGGTCAATCAGGAAACAGTTCGTATGGAATAAAAATATATTATACAAAACCAAAGAATCAAAATAGACACACTTCTTTTGTATGATCCAAAAACGTGTCAAGGTTAGAAATACATTCAAAGGTTCTAAAATCATAATGCATACGTTAGAGGAACTCATCCATATGGCTCCATGATAGTTGATCTCTAGAGCCATGATAAAGTCTCAACCTCGACCACATAGTTTCAATATTGTTTGTGTGTACTCTGGTTGTGTAAGCTTGTCATTTCTATTACGCCAATATCCCTACAATACTCATACCACTGAACAGTCGACGTCTCACTAACATCTGCGAATATTGCAGCGAATGTTACTGGTACTCTTATTATACAGTTCGCAGCGATTATTATAATATGTCTTAATCTCAATCTGGATCGAGGGAAAATGTTCCTATTGTAGCGTACGTCTTCCTCCAACATATATTACATCGAAGGATATCATCACGGTAGTCTACACAGGGTCTACAAGTCCTTCGATAACTGCAATTACAAATAAAAGAACATTCCAGTAGTCCCATTTATTGTAACCGCTTAAATGTCATGTCTTCTCTGAAATCTTCTATGAACCTTTCGTACATGAGCATCAGATACTGAAATTAGCGTTGTGATCTTTGAAACCCCTAAAACGCTTCTGATTGTAGTCTCACCAATCAATTTGTATGAAAATGTAGGAACAATGAAATCGGACATTTGATTAACATTTTACAAAACGAAGTACTGATTGTATAATTCTCAGATTTTGCATTAGAATACATTCGATTATCCTCACTTATGTTCTCGTTCGCTACAATAGTAATAGTAGTATTGTACAATTATTATTATTACTACTATTAATACGACTACTACTACTACTATTACGACTACGACTACTACTACTATCACTACTACTACTACTACTACGACTAGTACTACTACTAAATGTCTAAATTCAGTTAATATATCCCTATTTTACTCATTTTTGTGTGTGGTCCCCCCTCAACGTTTTCTTCTTTTTTTTTCTTTTTTTTTACTGATATACCAATTTCCAGCCATCAAATGTTTTACTAAATTCATATTGTTTAGTCAAATTATGTGATTTTGGTTTAGCCCGATCATTAAAAGGTCGTAATAAATATGAAAATGTCAATGGTAAACTGAATTGTAAAACCTTATTACCAGCATTAACTGAATATGTAGCAACACGTTGGTATCGTGCACCAGAAATTTTATTAGCATGTCATAATTATACAAAAGGTGTTGATATATGGAGTTTAGGTTGTATATTAGGTGAAATGTTAATTGGTACACCATTATTTCCTGGTACATCAACATTAGATCAAATTGAACGTATTATGGGTGCATTACCTAAACCTACTATAGAAGGTAAATTTGATTATTTGATTAAGTGTATTTTCTTTTTGTTGTTGTCGTTTTTTGAAGGGTTATATAATAGCAGAAGGGGGGTTTTCTAGATATTATAGTGGTTTTAATAGTTGAAATTATTAGTCAATTGAAGCTAAACTACCATGGAAAAGCTGGAAGCACTGGACAGCCGTCTTGCTCTATTGTGGTTGTCCAGTGTTTTCAGGTTTTCCATGGTAGTTTGGCTTCAATTGACTGATAATCTCAACTTTCAAAAAGATTATGTAATACACTTGGTATTGTTTTGTATGAATCTTCCCATTGAGATGGAGGTACATCCAACTTACGAATCCCAAATAGGACAAAACACACGTCAAACTAGATTCCACTGCTAGCCACTGTCCATCTTAGATTATGTAATATTTTCATAAGAAAATAAATCTAGGAAAGTTACATTATGTTTGAGTGATTGCCTTCTATGTATTTATATCTTGAATAAGTTCACTCAATAAAGCTAATTTTATTAACAATGACTGATAAAAAAGTTAATTGCCAATTTTTTGATTATACTTGGATACAAAGGTGATGTTCATACCCAGAGACCTAAATGTTGTATCTATCCAAATAGAATTAAATGTTGTCAAGGCAGTCTATTCAGAATACCTATATATCTATATGTATATCAATAGAATGTGATCCAATTTCAGTCTAAACTATTAACAACAAAACAATATAATCTTTTAAGAATAAATATAACATCCATCAGACAATTCAATGGCTACTTAAAGTCAATATATTAGTGTTTAAAGTAATAAACTCGTAATTACAATTTTAATTCGAATATCTTGTTGATAAACCTTTAATAAGATGAAATATACATCTCATTATAAATATGAAAATCATTATATTATATGTACTTTTTTTAACGGTCGAGTTCATGGGTCAATTGAAGCTAAACTGTGATATGGGTTACTTATATATCCACATAAGTAGTATATAATGATGATGATCGAACATTGAATGTATTTCAGTAGAAGATCAATAACGAAAGAACGGAAATGAAATGGAACTGGTATGTAAATACATGAACAATGAATTCAGAGACTATGAACTGATATTTGCAGAAGGAACAGTCAAGATTAAGATAATTGATTGATATTGTAAGCGAAGATGGATAGCGGCTAGCAGTGGAATCCAGTTTGACGCGCGTTTCGTCCTATTTGGGACTCATCAGATGAATGCACCTGCATCTCAGAGTTGATGTTCACTCTGACACACGAACCTAGTACCTTTCGCTTCAAACGTCATTGCGTTATCCCCTTAGCTACTGAGTCCTGATAGCCACTTGCGTATGCAATGGGGTGAAATTTAAATTCACTTAGTATTGTTTGTTTGAATTTTCCCATTTGAAGATTCAAACAAACAATACTTATTGCATTTAATTGGTTGATAGTCTGTGAATTGACTATTTACTATATGGTTTTCACATTCTATAGAGGTATTCTGTAATTATGTGCTTAAATACATTCGATTGTCCTCACTCGCCTTCTTGTTCACTAGAAGGCTACCATGGAAAATCTAGAAACATTGAAGTGTTCCATAATGGTCTAGCTTCAATTAATCCATGAATTCAATTATTAAATTATTATAATATCCATAATACCCTTCTTTAAATATCATATATATTTCTTTTTTAATACTTCAGATATGGCCAGTGTAAAAAGTCCATATAGTTCATCAATTTTACAAAAAGCACATATCAAGTAATTTATAAACCAATTTTTGTTCACTTTAACTAGTTTAGTTATTTATGAAATAGTTGAGATCATGAGTTGATTGAAGCTAGACCGATATCGAGAACCTGGAAGAACTGAATGACCGTATCGTCCTATTGTGGGACTCCTCAGCAGAGCGCATCCACGATCCCACCCCACGAGATTTGAACCTAGGACTTATCAGTCACGTACGCGAGTGCTTAACCTCCAGACCACTGAGCCAGCATCCAACGGTGTTAATGTTTAACTCCAACCGATCCACGAAATTGAGCAACACATTCACCATTGTCTTCATTGAGTTGATATCTTACAACAGACCTGGTTGAACTCCACTGGTCACAAAGTTACGATTTGTCTAAAACACCGGTTCTTTATTGAATAATATACAAAAAAAATTAGTTGCAAACTTCAACTTGTAAGGTATCTGTGGTATTTATCATTTCATTTTGTTTGAAATAGAAAAAAAGCTTTGATAGTACAAAAATGATAGTCGTTCGCTATGTCTATAATTTGATAACGATTCATCAACAATCAAAAACTAAACTATGAACAAACAATATGGATACCGGCTCAGTGATCTAGAGGTTAAGTGCTCGCGTGAGTGACTGATAGGTCCTGGGTTTGAATCTCACTCGCGAGGCGGGATCGTGGATGCGCACTCTTGAGAAGTCCCACAATAGGACCAAACAGCCGTCCACTGCTTCTAGGTTTTCCATGTTGGTCTAGCTTCAACTGACTCATGATGTCAACTTAATAATTTTGTAAAATTCTTTTTTGTTAGTCACATTTGATTCAATAAATGCTACTTATTTATCTTATAGTTTATATCATAGACTGATGTTAGTTAGATAACTACTGGTAATTAGCAAAAAGAAATGATCAACTGTTTCGTCCTACTTTTGAATTTTCTCAACACTATTCATCTACTATTCCACTAAAATTTTCAGATCTTGCAGAAAGCGCTTAACCATCAGATCACTAAATCAACCATCCATAGCAGCTCCGATTCATTCCATCAGTGTGTAACTGCCTTATGATGGGCTTGACTGAGTTTCACAGGTCATAGCTCAATAGAACTCCAGGAGTTACCTTCCAAAGTAGTTATTAGTTAGCTTATAATGATTGTTACTATAGAAGGTCGGTATAAAGTGTTGTTTTAATGCTGAATACATATTTGATTCTTTTGTTGTTTATTTAATTCAATTAGAAATCGTCGTTCATTGGATCAATTATTAATAAATGTTGATAAGACAGCAACTGATCTTATGTATAAAATGTTACATTTCAATCCACATAAACGTATTACAGCATTGGAAGCTTTAAAACATCCATACGTTCGTAGGTAAGTACAATTTTATTGTAGTATATCAGACTAATGATGTGTTTCGTGCAATCTGAGACTCGTCAGAAGAATGTGTCTTGATGTTGATAATAGGTTCAAATCTTATTGGAATGGGGTTCAAACCTCTTTGACTACCGATCTTCCATTCGATCATGAGGACTAACATTATACAGAATAAGAATTATTAGTATATCTGACTAATGATATGTTTCGTCTAATCTGAGACTCATCAGAAGAATGTGTCTTGATGTTGATAATAGGTTCAAATCTTATTGGAATGAGGTTCAAACCTATTTCACTACTAATCTACCTTACGATAGTGAGGACTAACATTAGACAGAATAAGAATCATTATTAGTTTTTCATTACTAAGTTGAAGCTAACGTTATTCGTAACATTTTTGATCATCTTTCCGTCCATGCAACTTGTGAGTACTCTATGATTGTCTAATTTTCATTCGGAATATAACTTCAAATTCTAACTCTTATTATATTTGGGCTTTTCGTATGGCATATTGAACTGATCTAAACTGGCTTCTTCATAGCAGACCGATGTGGATGACTCCAGAGACCCGAAATAAAGACTTAGATAAAAACTCCACTCTAATGTACAGTAATCATCCACCAAATCAGCAGAAAAATGATCCGAAAGTTTGGGTTCAACACAAAATGTTCGATGCAATCTCATTTACAAAAGGGTCATATCTATACAATTTTACTGACCATTGTCGATCCCATTTGATATCGATGAGGAATTATGACATCATAGTTCCTTTATTATAACCTTGTATATGTTCATAAACATAAATGTATTAGTAAATAATTGAATAAAACAAATCAAATACGAGAATAAGCAAAGATGAATAGTGGTTAGCAGTGGAATCCAGGACGCGCGTTTCGTCCCATTCCTTATAGGGAGCTGGATGTACCTACATCTCAGAGTTGATGCACATATGCCAACAAAAGACTGATCAATTTCCGTCCTAAAGTGGCTATCAAGATTCAGTAGCTGAGTGGGTAACGCGATGGCGTTTGAAGCAAAAGCTACTGGGTTCGAGTTCCAGAGTGAACATCAACTCTGAGATGCAGGTACATCCATCTCACGAGTCCCAAATAGAACGAAACGCGCTTCCTGGATTCCATTGCTAGCCACTAATAATCTTTGCTTATGAAGCTTGTGACTTCAGGCAATATTGAGACAGTTCGTATAGGATACATATATGCCAACAAGAAACTGGTCAATTGCAGTCTTAAATAACAACGGGAAGATACAAGTTAACAACACCAAGTGAATTCAAATACGAGAATGTTCTAGGATACATACAATTCATACTTTTATTAATACAAACAGATGAAAAGAGTTAGAAAGCATCATATTGGTACATAAATAGTACGCAAAAGGTACCATTCATAATTCTCTTCAGGATATAACACTATGATATACACATATCTAAGTTTATATGTATGAGGACGGTCCACAGATGATCTTGAGGAAGCTCTACGAAGCTCAGAAGGAGTCGAACATATTCAATCCAATCAGCTTTGAAAAAATATTTTTCTGAATCACTACATGTAGCTTCCCTATTGGACAAAGGCTAATCACCCCCTGTGTGCAGATTGGATAACTATAAAAGTGATTTCGTTTTTACTAAAAACTATATATATATATATATATAGCTTCCATTTGAAGAGGAAATTAGGAAAAGACGTTGGAAGTGGATCGGACATACATTACGGAAATCAACAATGTGTATTACAAGGAGATCCCTAACTTGGAATCCGGAAGGAAAGCCGAAAAGAAGAAGATCAAAAAACACATTACGCCGGGAAATAGAAGCAGATATGAAAGGAATGAATGTTAACTGGAAAGAACTAGAAAGGAAGGCTCAGGACAGAGTTGGATGGAGAATACTGGTGAGCGGCCTATTCTCCTCAACGAGGTGTAACAGTAGTAAGTTAGTAAGTAAGTAATTCAAAAAACTTATAACTTAACACTAACTCAAATCAGTTTCTATAATGAATAACTAATAGTGACAACTGATAAAATTTATATTTTATAGTTGAAATCATAAGTCAATTGAAGCTAGACCACCATGGAAAACCTGGAAGCACTGGACAACCGTTTCGTCCTATTGTGGGACTCCTCAGCAGTGCGCATCCACGATCCCTCCTTGCGAGAATCAACTGGGTCTATTGTGAGATAGTAACTCACTGAAGACAATGATGGATAGTTGCTTAATTTCGTGGATTGTTTGAAGTTAAACAATAACACAGTTGGATGCTGGCCGGCTTAGTGGTCTAAAGGTTAACGACTCACACGTGTCTGATAGGTCTTAGGTTCGAATCTCACTAGGTGGGATAGTGGATACGCACTGCTGAGGAGTCCCACAATGGGGACGAAACGGAGGTCCAATGCCTCTAGGTTTACCGTAGTAGTCTAGCTTCATTGACTCATGAATCCAACTTTAAAATTACTAGAATCTCCACAAAACACCCTTCTAATTGATTTATTCTTCTTTTTTTCTTCGTTCCTTTCATCTTTCTTCATGATTTCAAAGATTTTACTCTCCAAATGAAATAATGATCATGAATCATCATGTAACTCCACCATTAGATGATAATATACAATTAACTGTTTCTGAATATCGTGATCGTTTATATCAAGTAAGTGATATAGAAATTATATTAATATACTTTTAAATATTGATAATGAGACTATATAATTTATGGATAACTATTGAGGACACGGTGGATCAGATGCAGATGTGAGGGCGAGGATCGGCGAAGCACGAGCAGCATATATACAACTGAAGAACGTCTGGAACTCAAAACAATTGTCAACCAACACTAAGGTTAGAATTTTCAATACAAATGTCAAGGCAGTTCTACTGTATGGGGCGTAGACATGGAGAACTACAAAAGCAATTATCCAGAAGATACAAGTGTTTATTAACAGTTATCTACGAAAGATACTTCGGATCCGATGGCCAGACACTATCAGCAACAAGTTACTGTGGGAGACAACAAACCAGATTCCAGCGGAGGAAGAAATCAGGAAGAAGCACTGGAAGCGGATAGGACACACTTTGAGGTAATCACCCAGATGCATCACAAGACAAGCCCTCACATGGAATCCTGAAGGCCAGAGGAGAAGAGGAAGACCAAAGAACACATTACGCCGAGAAATAGAGACAGACATGAGAAGAATGAACGAAAGTTGGATAGAACTAGAAAAGAATGCTCAGGACAGAGTGGGTTGGAGAATGCTGGTTGTCGGCCTATGCTCGATTGGGAGTAACAGGCGTAAGTAAAGTAAGTAATTATGTACTGAGGACGTTAGATCCCCAGAACTCACTTGGAAAAGGTCCTACTTATATCGACATAAGTAGTATATAACGCGGGTCAGGAATAAAAAGTCTGACAACAGAAGGTTGGGAAGATTCAAGAGGGAAGAATGGGACCAGAAAGTAATTTGTATGGAAATACAGGAACAATAAAGTCATTGATATTTACAAAAGGAACAGTCAAGTTGAGAACAAGATACAAGACCAATTATGAAGGGAACAAAATACTTCAGAAAGTTTTTAACACCCATAAAGAAAGATTGACATCAGAAGCTTTGTATATATAGGCCAAAAAGAATAGCCCAAACTGAAAGGATGGTATTCAAGTAGGAAATACTTAGCAAATATTCGTTAACAAGTAATTGGACCCATTCTTTATTCAACCTGTTTGTTATATCCTAGTGAAGACGTAAGTAAAGGTAACTTCCAGGATCTATTAATCGACTATTATTCTACATGTATTCTTATTGTTTAACTATTGAGTAATTAGATTGTGTATATCTATATTCATCTTATTATAATCTTCATTTTGACCTATTGATTATTACTATACGAATTGCTGTTCCCAAATGATACTCAGTTTATTGATTATTGTATCCCACGTTCACAGCCACATTTTGTCTTGATCTTGGATAAATGTTATTTCCTATTTTCTGGTGTGATGTGGTCTGTCTGTCTGGTGTATAAACAGAGTATACTTGAAATAAATGATTTGCATAGTAGGTGCTATTGGTGTTCTGGATTCAACTGGACGGACTAGGCAAGAGATAGGACCAATAAGGACGAAAGGCTGCTCATACCTGTCGAACGTCATTGGTTTGGCACTGTACTAAAATTGGATAAGTCATATTTCGATTGATGAATAGATCAAAGGATAAAAAGCCGTCCTTAAATTCACAACATACTGTTTATTTTACATTCATTTTTATTCTGATTCAAATGAATCTGGATAATTTCTAGCAATATAATTAACACCATCGGATACCGGATCACTAGTCTCGTGGTTAAGTGCTCTAGCGTGAGACTGATAGGTCTTTACTTAAAATCTCGCAGAGCGGGATCGTGGATGCGCACTGCTGGGGAGTTCCACAATAGGATGGAACGGCCTTCCAGTGCTTCCAGGTTTACCATGGAGGTGTAGCTTCAATTGACTCATGATTTCAACTATGAAAATTATGTATTTGATGATTCTCATTTTACATGTAAATCAATGATTCGGAGATCATTTTTCAACCTTCATATATCAACCATTAATAGCTCAATCTTACTTACTTACTTACGCCTGTTACTCCCAAAGGAGCATAGGCCGCTGACCAGCTTTCTCCAACCCACTCTGTCCTGTTTGATGATCTTGATTTCGATTATTACCCTGAAGAAGTCCAGACAAGTTTGTTGGACGAAACGTAGAGATTATTTAAATTTTAATCGTATGTCACGACTTTCTATACTTGGCATCCAAGTTTCTGTCAAACTATTCTTTCTAATATTGATGAATATTCATACAAGCTTGATAGGTTCTATGTTTATGGTACATACTATCGTAATGAACATTAAACTTTGAAAAGAAATCAATCATTAGTATTGAGATGGATGGTATTGTCAAGTGTCATTATATATCCCTTTGAACACCTTTAGAGAGCATTTTGATTCTTATTATTTAGTGCGCGGTAGGGAACATTACTTGTTTGTTAGTTGCACAAGCAAATGGTAATCAAGAATCAGTAGCTAAGTAGATAACGTGATGACGTTTGAAGTGGGCGGTACTGGGACCGAGTCCCAAAGTGAACATCAACTCTGTGATGCAGGTACATCCAGCTGACGAGCCGCAAACAGGAGGAAACGCGTTTCCTGGATTCCACTACTAAACACTACCCATCTTTGCTTATAATGCTTGTGAAGGTTTTGAATTCCATAACTTTTAAAGTCGGAGTTATGTACTTTAGCGAAGTACAGCTACATGAAACACAGCAGTTAGATATCGATGATGATGATTTTTATCCAACATCAGCTATCAACGAAGATTTTATTCCTTTAAATCAATATTCTTAAGGTCTGAATGTTTCGTAAGCTTTATCATCCTATTCAGGTTGAATGTAGGACAATCAAGCTGAATATAGAAAACACGATATTTGATGAAGAGGCTGTGGAGCCAACTGTAGTGTAATTTGACAACAATCAGATATTCCATTAAGACAACCGGCATTTCAGACGATGCTACCTTCTCATAATGTAATCAAGAAGCTAGCGGAGGTTGAATTTATAGCAGCGCACCTTATGTTACCCTACACATATCCAATGTCAATGGTAACACCTAAAGATTTCAGAGATATTACATTAAAAGCTACTTACATAAAGATAGTATGTGACTTGAGTCAGGAAGTTGTCTGCTGTGCTCTATGATCACTCCTCCAATTCTTCAAGACCACATGGAAGTCAGTTTCTTTTGAGTAGTGTTTAAGAAGAAGTATCCTCGACAGTATGAGTAATCTGGAAGTGAAAATTATCATCATGCTTATAACAGAATGTGATATCATCTTGTTCACGAAATGAATTTGTTACTTATTTGTTTTGCTCTTAATTCCATGTGCTTATTTTCTTTCCATCACTGTCGTCATCATCACTGCAGATGATCAGTTCTAAGAAAACGAATACAACAACAACAATCATGATTCAGAATGGTATCAACAAAACAGATTCTACCGAAAGAAAAAATATCATCACTGGGATTCCTCAATCCATTCCTTGCTCAACATATTCACATCATAAAAAACAATCTACTACCAAACATAATCCATCTTCTAATCATCAAACAACAATAATTAAGGGACAAGATCATCATCATGATCTTCAGCATCATCATCAACAACACCAGGAGCAACAGCAACAACAATCGAATGAAAAGAACACTCCTCAAAGTCATTGCGACGACACCAACTCTAGTAAAAAGAATCATGTAGTATGTGTACAAGTGAATCTATTGCATCAAGGGACACAAAATCACTCAATCAATCATGATAAAGTGGCAATTTTAACACCGAAATTACCAGCGATGTCATCAGCTAATGACATTAATAATAATAATAGTACGAATTGTAATATTACTGGGTTCAATAATAATGCCAATCAATTACACAATGGTCATCATATTAACGGTAATATTAATGATTATGATTATGATGACAACGTGAATGATGATGATAATTATAATGTACTTCATCGATCAGCATCATCATCGCTGCCGTCGGCGATACCATCTTTGACAGGAGCAGCTGTAATGGCAAAGGCTACAACAATTCCATTAAAACAGCAATATCAAACACGATCATTATCTCAGAATTCTAAGACTAATTCAAACTTATCAACTATTCATTATAGTCCAGTGATTCGTTCGAATTCAGTAAATAAAATGGCAATGAATGATTATCAAACGTCGAAAAGGTTAGTTACACGATAAAATAGGCCATTAATTGTTAATTTTATAAATGTTCATAGTTGAAATCATGAGTCCATTGAAGCTAGACCACCATGGAAAACCTGTAAGCGAGTGAGGGACCGTGGATGCGCACTGCTGAGGAGTCCCACAATAGGAAAAAATGACCGTCGTCCAGTGCTTCCAGGTTTTCCACAGTGGTCTAGCTTCAATTAACTCATGAATTCATCTATAAAATTACTAAAATCTCCACAAAACATCCTTCTGAGAATGACAAAGAGTCAGTTGTTCAGGGCTCCTTAGTTTGTTTTTACCTATAAACAAACAATATATATTAAAGCAATCATGACAACCTCTTCAAATAAGATGTTTATTGCGAAGTGAATGCTATGAAATTGTTGAATAAATGACAAGCTATTGTCAATATTTACAAGTTGATTATACATATAGATGATGACTGACAGTAAAGTATTAAACATGAGTTTTATCCTATTTGAAGTTTGCTAGAATTGAACCTAACGTTTCAACAATGAAATACATAGACAAAAAGATGGAACCTAAAAGTCTGATCCACAAGACAGTGGAGCAACGTCAGGAGATGCAGTCCTATAGTAGCCGTCGATCAACGATTGATTTTATATACCGCTTGTTCCCTCAGGATAATGGAGCCCACGTGCACCATTGGTTTGAAATCAGGCTTTTCCAACTCCCCTAAGTGTACTCGCCGTGTGCACTAACCCGGTTAAAGCGCCGGACATTCGCTTTTCGTCCTCTCACTTTCGTAAACAACAATAATACCACGGGAAGGCAGTGAGTAGGACTTCCCTGGCAGAGGCTATATATTCGCTGGCCATGTGAGAGCATTTGGAGAGGGATAGCGGACTCTCCCCACTCTCGGCCTTATTAGGGCATTTGGAGGTAGGAAATCGGTTCCTACAATTACATTATGTAAACATCTTGTATCTGAGTTAATATCAAAAAACAATGTTCACAGCTTTGAAAAGATAACTAGTGGAAACTAGGAAATTTCGAAATTTATTTTACTCTTATTATAAGACTCAATAAGTAACTCATATTGATAAGATCATTGTCCAGTACTTTTTTATTTTCAATGGTTATCTAAACAAAGTTGACATGTATCAGTAAACAACTTCAGAGCTTATAACTTCAGTCAATATCAAGACAGTTCTCATAAGATGCACATATATCAACAAGAATGTGATCAACTGTAATCCTAAATAACAATGGGAAGATACAAATAAACAATACCAAGTGAATTTAAACTTCACCCGATTACACAAGCAAGTGGCTATCAGGACTCGGTAGCTAAGAGGATAACGTGATGGCGTATGAAGCGAAAAGTACTGGGTTCGAGTCCCCATAGTGGACATCAACAAGTCTGTGATGTAGATATATTCAACTGACGAGTCCGAAATAGGACGAAACGCATGTCAAACTGGATTCCACTATTAGCCACCATCCATCTTTCCTTATACCCTTTCAGAGTAGTTATCCATTTTACCAAATATTACGTAATAATCTCATTACCATTTCATTCATTTGACTTGTCTTTTGTTTTTTAGATATTTAACAATTACACCATTATATTATCCAAATCAATTTATCTCCAAATTAGACGTTGTTAAATCAACTCCAACTACCAATCAACAGTCATACAGTAATCTAAATTATACTACTACTACCGCTACTACTACTACTACTATTAATACTACTAATCGTAGTAAAAGTAGTAATAGTCAATCAAGATTATCTAAACAATCGAATAGAAATTCTAATAGAAATTCCCGTATTACAACATCTAATTATTATTATTATACGGCTAATGGAATAGATAATTCTTCTTCTTCATTATTATTATTACCTAATTATGGGAATTCATATGAAAATATTATGGTAAGTGAAAATAAGTGATGTTAATCATCAAGTTAGACCATCATGGGAAACCTGGAAATACTGGACTGCCGTTTCGTCCTATTGTGGGACTCTTCAGCAGTGCGTATCCACAATCCCGCCTCATGAGATTCGAACCTAGGACCTAACAATCTCGCGCGCGAGCGCTTAATCATATGCTCACTAGTGACTGGTTTCAAAAGATATTTCCTGGAATTCTAATGAGAAGCTGTGACCAATAGAGTACAACCAGGTATGTAGTGAGATATCAACTCACTGAAGACAATGATGGGCGGTTTCTCAATTTCGTGGATCGGTTGATGTTAGACATTAACACGTTGGATGACGGCTCAATGCTCTAGAGGTTAAGTGTTCGTGCGTGAGACTGATAGGTCCTGGGTTCAAATCTTCCGGTGGTCTAGCTTCAATTGATTCATGATTTCAACCATATAAAAAATTACTAAAATCTCCGAAAACCCTCTTCTGATAATAATTGTATATACTGAATATTCTTTTATTAATGTAAATCAATAAACTGAAAGATAATGAATTGTGACCAATTGTCGTGAAAGTATCTACCCATGTATTATTTACATCTACTATAGTCAATGAGAACATAAGTGAGGGACAATCGAATGTACCAGGATACAAAATTACGAAATCACTGGGTAAAATCTGAGAAGAAAACAGTAAATACTTCATTATAAGCAATGATAGGTAGTGGCTAGCAGTGCAATCCAGGACGCGCGTTTCCTTCTACTTGAGACTCGTTTGAAGCGAAAGGTACTGGGTCCGAATAGCAGAGTGAACATTATTATTTTATTTTTATGATTATTAGCTTTATTCAATATTATATTTTTGGTACAATATAGAATTCTCAGCACAAAGTACTTCAATAAGTTTCGGTTTCTTACTTCTTCGTCCTTCCTGACGATAAATATTGAGTGATCGCCAGTTAGAAGTTAGCAGCACAGTCAATCGACATCTGGATAATGTACATTCTTCTCGCTGCATATTGCCAGCAACCACGATATCTCTGATTAAGCCTTCTGTAACCTTTACAGCGAAAGGTCTTACACTTTTCAGAAACGCACGAAATTAGATAACTTGTTGAAATATCTAGATGACAGGAACAGGTAGCCATGATGTTTAAACAGGCCGCCATGTATCGGGACATCAACTTTGAGATGCAGGCACAAAATAGCTGACGAGTTCAAAATAGGACTAAATGCGCCTCATAGATTTCACTGCTAGCAGCATTCATATTTGCTTATAGTGTTATATCGAGGCAATACACACAGTATGCATATATACCAATAAAATACCGATCAATTTTAGTCCTAAACATCAATGGGAAGATTCAAACAAACAATACCAAGTGAAGTAAATACTTCATTTGTAAAATGTCAATCAATCATTTCAAGACTTCATTTTGCTTTCGTTTCCACACTAATCATTCTCTTTTCTTTGATCTTTTTATTATTCTGTCGCCATGTATTTTATTTTTGATTAATGATAAATACTACTTATATCTGTCGACATCAGTAGTACATAGCACAATACAGTTAGGCAATGAGTTTTATACAGAGCAAAAAAGAAGTCTTTAAATTCATTATAAGACTTTTTAAAACTTTGGAAATAATTGCTTTACATTTCGAGTAATCTTCTTTTAGAATATCTCACTACTATTGTTTTCTAAATCGATAAGCGATAGTTAGCAACTAGTATAAAACCAAATTAACCAAATCATTACTATACTAATTGATTCCATTAGGTTGTGAGTAATTGTTTGTTAAAGGCTCCACACTAGGGCGAAACAGAAATCAATTATGTTCTATAATCAATATTTGTGTACAAGACCAAAAGTCTTGGATTCGAATCCCACACCTAGGATTGTGGGTGCTCATTGCTCTGGAATCCCATACTGAGGCGAAACAGCCACCCAGTGCTTCCAGGTTATCAATGATGGTCTAACATTGATCAAAGAATGATCTCGGTTAGAAAACCACGTACTGGATTCGATCACAAGACTTTTGGTCTTGCACACAAACGCCTGACCTACAAAGGTGTTAACGTCCAACTTAAATCAACACAGATTTTTTTTTATTATCACGGGTAACCATAACAGTAATTGTAGTAATGCTATCTGACCGATTGTATAGAACCGTTATGAATGACTCTTGTGAACCGTGAACGGATTATTCGTATTCCATCTTTAGCGCCAATATTGACTGCTTATCATCGTATTCCTTTCTGTATTTGATTAATTTTTAAAATTAGGTTAATTCACAAAAACCCATTGATTTGAATTATTCTCCTCAACATGATAATCGTTGTAAATCATCTCAACCAGAGAATTTATTCTTGGATCATGAATATGAATATCTTCAAGGAATAAATAATCCATATGAAGAAAATGATAAAATTGATTCTATTAATAATTCCAGTCAATATTTCTTGAATAATGAGAAGTACTGTTCAACACCAAATATACAAGAACATTTATTCAATGATATGAATATACATAAAACTAATCTATATAAGAATGAAATTTTAAAAGTTTCTTCATCTACTACTACTACTACTACTGAATTGTCATCAAAAATTGTACAGTCAACTAATAGTAATATATCTAATAATATTAAAGAAACAATAATTGAACGTAAGTTTAGTTTTATTTGAGTGACTACTTAAACGAATATAAGTAGCACAAAATGTTGACAAAAATAATTTGAATATGTTCATATGGTGAGAATATAAATTTATGGACGACCTGTGAACTAATCTTAAATCACCTTGAGTGTGTGTCCATTTTGATTCTTTGGTTTTGTATAATATATTTTTAGTCCGTACTAACTGTTTACTTATTGGCATGATCCAAAAACTTGTCGAGGTTAGAAATAAATTCACAGGTTCTAAAATCATAATGCATACGTTAGAGGAACTCATCCAAATGGCTTCATAATAGTCGATCTATAGAGACATGATAAAATTGCAGATAATATTTCAACCTCCACCATATAGCGTCTTTTTTTTACGCATAAAGTAATCAAACCACTGGACATTCAAAGCTTTATTAACATCTGTCAACATTGCAGCCAATGTTACTGGTGCTTTTATTATACAGTTCGCAGCAATTATTATAATTTGTCTTATTCTCAATTTGGATCGAGGGAAAAATGATCCTATTCTAGTACACTTCTTCATTCAACATATATTACATCGGAAGACATCATCACAGTAGTCTGCACAGGGTCTACAAGTCATTTGATTACCATAATCAAGTAACTTTATAGTAGTCCCACTTATCATAGACACTTACTTGTCACATCTTCTCTGAAATCTGATGTGAACCGTTCGTACGTGAACACCAGATGCTGGAATTAGCGCTGTGACCTTTGAAATCCTTCAAATGCTTCTGATTGGCTCGTCCATAAATTATAGTCTCGCCAATACGAAATATGCTAATAAATATGGTAGTTAATAGAATGTCTTATTTTGTCACACTTCCATTACTTACTTACTTACGTCTGTTACCCTCGATGGAGAATAGGCCGTTGACCAGAATTCTCTAACCCACTCTATCCTCGATCTTCCAATTCAATTCTATTCAATTATTATTCGTTCTTCTCATGTCTATCTCCCATTTCTCGGCGTAATGAGTTCTTTGGTTTTCTTCTCTTCTTTTTGCTCTGAGGAAATCAATTGAGGGATTGTCTTGTGACGCATTTGGGTGCTTTTCTCACTTTGTGTCCTATCCACTTTCAATGTCTCTTGCTGATTTCTTCCCTAAATGGAATCACTTTTCACCTTGTTCATTATTCGCTTTGCCTCCTATTGCCTTACTTTGCCTCTTCGCATCGATTCGATTTGACTATAAATACTGAATAACGTTTAATTAAAATGAGTTGGTTAAAATGCCTTTTCCAATTAGTTTCACTTTCCTTTATCCTCTTCTCTGCCTTCACTCCATCTCCTTGATTCTCTGTTCTGATCAACCATTATACAAAATATGTGGTGAATGAGATGAGAAGTGTACACACATACGCTTACATAAAAACAATCCTGTCGAAACGTAACTCAAGAAGAATGGGTAAATTGGTATGTCCAGCAGCTTGAATAAGGTATATGAGCTTAACATAGTAAAAGACACTTCAAATTTCTCTTTAGATCTCAATGATTATGGTTACTGTTAAATTCTACTGAAATGAAATTCATCTTTTGAATAATTAGCTTGGCTCCATAAACCTATTGTTTGATAAGTCTGTTGTGAACAAGAATTTAAATGGGAGACTAGTCAGTCGTACTTACTTACTTACTCCTGTCACCACTCGTCGAGGAGCATATGCCACACATCAGTATTCTCCATCCAATCTTGTCCTGGGCAATCCTTTCCAACTCTTTCCAGTTGTTATTCATCTTTTTCATAACTGATTCTATTTCTCGGTGTAATGTGTTCTTTGGCCTTCCGCTTTTCCGCCTCCCTTCCGGATTCCAAATTAGGGCTTGCCTCGTGATGCGGTTTGGTGATTTCTTTAACGCATGTCCAATCCACTATCACAAATAACTCTTACTAATGTTTTTTACTCAAAATGATAAATGATTCGATAAAGGAAACCTCTGACTGTTAAGTTTTTGAGTAATCATGTCTTAGATGAAAATGTTTCTAGTAGCTGTTGCTATGTCTGTCACTACTATGACCATGGATACCTAACTGATTTGTGTTTGGTATTGAAAACCTCAAATTTGACGTTGCATAGTGAGAACATAATGACTGATGATAAGGACCCTTCAAAATATGTTACCTTTTCAAATAAACAAACAATTTAACAAAATATTCTTTTCATAGTTGAAAGCGTGAGTAAATTGAAGCTAGACCAACATGGAAAACTTGGAAGCACTGGACGGCGGTTTCATCCTATTGTGTGACTCCTCAGCATTGCGCATCCACGACCTCGCCTCTCGAGATTCGAACCCAGGACCTACCAATCTCGCACCAGAGCACTTAACCGATAGACCACTGAGCAGGTCATCGATGCTCGCTACTGAGGAGTCACACAATAGGACGAAATGGCCATCTAGTGCTTCCAGGTTTTCCATGTTGGTCTAGCTTTAATTGATTCATGCTTTCAACTATGAAAATACTATAACTTCAAAAAACCTCTTCTTTTCTTTTACTTCATCCTTTTAGCTATTACTTATAAATCAGTCGATCAAATTACACGTAATCACAGTTGTCACGGTAACAGAAATAATAAAGAAACCATATTGAGTGATACAAATTCAACCAAACAACTAACTAATGAAAAAAATTATGAAACTTCTTTTGTCAATCTACAACAAAATAGAGTAAATTAAAGTTTTAATACATTTTTGGTAATGGTTAGTTGTTTGAATCTTTCCTATTGATGTTTAAGATTGTATTTGATTAATCTCTTATTATCAGAAGGGGGTTTTGTGGAGATTTTAGTAATTTTATAAAGTTGAGATCATGAGTCAATTGAAGCTAGACCACCATGGAAAACCTGGAATCACAGAACAACCGTTTCGTCCTGTTGTAGGACTCCTCAGTGGCAGTGAGCATCCATGATCACGTTTCATGAGATTCGAACCAAGGACCTACCAGTCTCGCGTCAGAGCACTTAACCGATAAATCACTGAGCTCCGATTGACTCATGATCTCAACTATAAAAATTACTAAAATCTCTACAAAACCACCTTCTGATAATGATCATATGCTCACTAGTAACTGGCTCCATGGGGTATTTCCTGGAGTTCTAGTGAGAAGCAGTAACCAATGAAGTTCAACCAGGTCTGTTGGGAGATATCAACTGACTGAAGACATTGATGAATGGTTGCTCAATTTCATTGATTGGTTGAAGTTCGACATTTACACCGTTGGATGCCGGCTGGCTCAGTGGTGTATCGGTTAGGCGCCCGCTTGAAAGACTGATAGAACCTGGGTTCGAATCTCGCCAGGCGGGATCGTGAATGCGCACTGTTGAGGTGTCTCATACTAGGGCGAAACGGCCGTCCAGTGCTTCTAGGTTTTCTATGGTGGTGTAGCTTTAATTAACTCTTGATCTCAACTATATAATCTCTTATTGTTTCAGTATTGAGTTAAATCACAAGGGTTATAAGAATAGAGATGATCTGGACTCAGTATCTAAGTGAATGAGTAATGTGATGGTGTTTAGGAAGAATGGTACTGGGTTCGAATCCCAGAGTGAATATCAACTCTAGTGTGCAGATACATCAACAGCTGACGTGTACCAAAGTAGGGCGACGTGCACTTCTTGAATTCAATTGATAGTTACCATCAATCTTTGTTTATAGCAAAATGAAGTTGTTAATTGTCTTGTGTTGTAAATAAAAGTTTTGGGTTGAAGAGTTATCCTTGTCAAACAATTCATTCAAGCAAGTATGTTAAAATTTGAAATTTTGTACTAGTACTAATACTTGTATGAATTTGATTAATTGTTTGTGACTCGGAGTTCTGACATCAATTAGATCGTATGATTGATTGCTGAGGAAACATACATGTCGTCACTTCATCGACTTAACTCGCGTTGGTGAATAAAGGAATTAAAATAAATTAATTACGTGTACGGATTCCGAACACGTATATTTTATGGAGACAGATTTGAGAAGAATGAACAACAATTGGATAGAACTAGAAAAGAAAGCTCAGAACAGAGTAGGTTGGAGAATGCTGGTCGGCGGTCTGTACTCCTTTGGAAGTAACAGACATAAGTAAGTCAGTAATAGTTATTTAATAAAAAATAGATCCTAACGGTTACTATCCATCTCCACATTCACAAAGGAAAAAGCAAGATTATCAAATACAACATGAAGAACACCAGCTCAATCACACTTGATGACAAAACTATGGAAGAGATGGAAACATTCACGTACCTGGGAAGCATCATTGATAAACAAGGAGGATCGGATGCAGATGTAAAGGCGAGGATTGGAAAAGCAAGGACAGCATTTTTACAATCGAAGAACATATGGAACTTAAAACAACTCTCAACCAATTTCAAGGTCAGAATCTTTAATACGAACGTCAAGACAGTCCTGCTGTACGGAGCTGAAATGTGGAGAACTACTACATCCATCATCAAGAAGATATAAGTATTTATAAACAGTTGTTTACGCAAAATACTCAACATTCACTGGATGGATACTATCAGCAACAGCGTTTTATGGGAGAGGACAAACCAGCTTCTAGCTGAAGAGAAAATTAGGAAAAGACGTTGGAAGTAGATCGGACATACATTACGGAAATCACCAATGTGCATTACAAGGCGATCCCTAACTTGGAATCCGAAAGGTGAGCGAAAAAGAAGGTCAAAGAACACATTACTTTGGAAATAGAAGCAGATATGAAATGGATGAATAACAACTGGAAAGGATTGCCCAGGACAGAGTTGGATAGAAAATGCTTGTGAGCGACCTATGCTCCTCCACGAGGAGTAACAGGAGTAAGTAAGTAAGTAAGGTTACCATTCATCTTATTCTTCATTGAAGTATAACAAGTTAATGTATCTAACAACCATTAAACCGGTTCAATTTTTTGTTGTTTTTCCATGATAGAGAAATAATAATAATCCCCAATCGAATTATGAATCTTTATCATTAATCAATATTAATCAAAAATTAAAACTTATTCAAGGTTCAACTGATATACAAAATTCAATGTTTCAATCTAAAATATCTACCTCATTAAATAATCTTAAAATGAAATATCATCATAATCAATCACAATCACAATCACAGTCACAGCAACAATCTCAGCAGCCGCAGCCACAGCAACGACAACCTCAGCAGCAGAATGATCGAAGACGTCAATCAGATCATAATGGATCCAAGTATAATTGTATGAATCAGTTAATGAATCATTCAAATCATAATTCTAATTATCAAAAGACAATAAAAGACAAAAATGATTTAGATGTGAGTTATAGTATAAAAATTGAAGTAAAGCTCATGGGATTTCTTTTTCAGGCCACTGATGAGTACTAGAACGAAATATCTATTTAGACCTTCTTAAGTTTCAGTGATTGGGTAATCAAAGTCAGTCTGTGCCAACATCAATTAAACCATATGTTATGACTTTATGAAAGAAAGAAGGCCGTATACCAATTCGTTATTGATTTTATGTCCGGCTTTTGATCACGTGAATTATCCACCAATCCAAATATGACTGTGCCAAATCAATGACGTTCAACTGGTATGAGTAGTCTAGTGTCCTTATTGGTGCGTTGTCCGCCTAGCCCTTTCAATTGAGTCCAGAACACAAATGACAACTTCTGTGATGCGAATCATTTATATCAAGCATACTCTGTTTATATACTAGACAGATAGACCGCATTACACCATAAAATTGGAAATAACATCCCTAGAAGATCAAGCCAAAAAAGTGGCTGTGATCATGGGAGACTGTAATTAATAAACTGAATATAAGTTAAGAACAGTAAATCGTATAATAGTACTCTATAGGTCAAAATGAAGCTTATAATAAGATGAATATAGATATACATAATCTAGTTACTCAATAGTTAAACCATAAGAATATATATTGGATAATGGCCCATTAATAGGTCCTGGGAGTTACCCGTACTGACGTGTTCGCTACGATACAATACCATATACTGGATGATCGGGAAGAATTAGAAAATTAGTTATTGATAAGTTTGAAAGAGTAATTAAACCATTTTCTAAATACAAAAACCTTCAGTTATTATGTACTATTTGGATAAAGGTAAGTTAGGTAACGTCATTTGTTCTTCAAATAGAATGTATGAGATATGTCTTAGAGCATGGGATTATATAGGGTAACTATGAAGGTCGGAATGAATCCTTAGAACATTTCGATAATGTCGGAGATTTTACTAATGTTCAGTATTTTTGCATAACCCTCTGAAACACATATATATATATCAAAAATTCCTTTTGCAATGTTTGTTTGAATCTTCCTATTGACGTTTAAAATTACGATTGATCAAGCTCCTATTAGCATATATGCATACTGTTCGTATTGCCACGATATTACTTTAAGTCACAAACATTCTGTGGTGTTTTTACATTTGCCTCTATCCAAAAATTTCAGTCCAATGTATGCTGGCAGTTGTCCATGTGAATCACTGAAGTGGGAGACCTATTAATTTAAATAACAAAATCACGATCATCATGAGATCTGAACATATCTTCCACTAATTCTTGATGACATCTTCAGCATGAATTAATTCAAAGTACCAAGCATGAAGCGATTAATTATCATGAATGAATACAACTTTTAAAATAAAATTAACAATATTATGTGCCCCCGAATGCCATGGTACGGCCGAGAGTGGGAAGAGTTAGCTTTTCCTCTCGAAATGCTCTCACATGGCTACATGCATACAACCACTGTCAGGGCAGTCCTACTCACTGTCTTCTCGTGGCGGGGTTGTTGCGAACGAACTTAAGAGGATGACAAACGAATGTCCTGCTCTATAGCCGTGTTGGTGGACACGGGAAGTCCACCTAGAGGAGTTGGAAAACCCTGATTCCAAACCAATAGCGCACATTGGTTCCAGGATCTTGAAGGAACAAATGGCTTTTGAATCTATTGTTGGTCACCGGTTACCATGGGACTGCAACTCCTTACGTTGCTCCACTGAATCGTGGATCAGATCTTTAGATCAAAGGCTCCGAGTGTGGTCCTTTAAGAAAACCACCGGCTTCGGTCTGGACACCCGAGGAGTATAACAGTCCTCAAACAAATCGAATGATTTATATGGCGCATATCTATTCGGCGCCTCCTTATACCAATGTTTATATGCTTTAATAAATACATACATATTACGTAATCATACCAACATTTGTAATCATTATTTTCTCTTTAATTTTTCAGCCCCATTTATATCATAAATCCATTGAACCACCATTAAGACAATATACTTTATCTCATTCTTCACCATTGATGAATCAAGACAGTTTATCCATAAAACGACAATATTCTGAATTACTTTCATTGAATTCATATACTACTACTAATACTACTACTACTAATAATAATAAGATTACATCTCATTTACCTTATTATAATCATGATCAATTCAAATCCAATGAAAAACCCTATCAAATGCTTACAGCAATTACTACTAATACTACTAATAATAGTAATAGTAGTATAGTTCATATTGGTGATCCATCAAATAACCTTTTACCTCAACAACAACAACAACCTCAAAAACAACAATATCCTAATCGATTGATTCCCAATGATCAAAAACATCATCATCCATCATATTTGTCAACATTGAATTCTATAAAAAGTAGTACGAATTCTAAATGGATTAATAAAAAAAATAATCGATAATATTTCCCATTGGGTCATGATGTATGGATATGGAACTAGAATAATACGTAATAAAAGATTTGATAATATAAACTACAATATAAAGTCTATTCATAATATACTACTTACTTACTTACTTACTTACTCACCGACTCACTTACTCACTCACCTATTTACTTACTTACATACTTACATACATGCATACTTACTTACTTACTTGCATACTTACTTTCTTACTTACTCACTCACTTACTAACTAACTAACTAACTAACTAACTAACTTACTTACTTACTTACTTACTCACTTACTCACTCACCTACTTACTTACTTACATACTTACATACTTACTTACATACATACATACATACATACATGAATACTTACTTACTTGCTTACTTACTTACTTGCATACTTACTTACTTACTCACTCACTTACTTGCTTACTTACTTACTTACTCACTTTTTTACATACTTATTTTCTTACATACTTACTTTCCTACTTACTCACTTACTTACTTACTCACTTACTTACGTACTTAGGCCTGTCACCCCTCCTCCTCAATAGAGCATAGGGCCACTGACTAGTATTCTTCACTTCATTCTGTTCTGGAGCTTCCCTTCGAATTCTATTCCATTTATGTTCATGTTTGTATTCATATTTTATATAAAACTTATTAATTGTATGTATCTATATGATAATATAACATTATTATACTACTGAATAGAAAAGATTCAAATCTTCAATATGTATTTATCTTTATTATATGTATTCTTAGGTTGCCTTTCCTTCTTCTCCTTCTATCATTTGTACTTCTTTAGGAATTCATTGTACTATGGTAACTTGATATGACTGTATATATAAACATAAACATATACATATACACATATATGTACCAAGTTGAACATGGTAACTGATTAGTTTAAATATTAATATAAATATACATTTTGTAATATCATTGTTAGATATTGTCTTCATAATACTACTACTACTACTACTAATAATAATAATCATTCGTCGATTAGTTGAGGTAGAACATTAACACAGTTGGATGTCGAATAAGTGCTCTGGTGCGAGACTGATAGGTCTTGGGTTCGAATCTCGCGAGGTGAGATCGTCGATGCCCACTGCTGAGGAATCGCACAATAGGACAAAACGGCGTTGCAGTGATTCCAGGTTTTCCATGTTGGTCTAGATTCAATTCATTCATGATCTCAACTGTATAAAATTACTATAATCTCCATGATACCCCCTTCTGATAATAATAATAATACAATAAACCTGTAAAAATGAAAAAAACTTGAAAAAGATTTCTATTCAACAATGTTGTTTGATAGTAAACACAAAAAAAGGTTGTTAACATTTACGTCGATCTATTACTTACGCCTGTTACTCTCAATGGAGTATAGGCCGCCGACCAGCATTCTCCAATCCTTTCTGTCTTGGATCTTCCTTTCTAGTTCTATGCAATTTTTGTTCATTATTCTCATGTATGTCTCCATTTCCAGGCGTCATGTCGATCTATTATGATTAGATAAATATTAACCGATTTATGGAGAATGTGAAACATATTATAGTTACAAATTAGTCATATAACGGATATTTATATACAATGAATAATTCATTGAAGATATTTGAAGTAATCTTAATAGTTGAGATCATTAGTCAATTGAAGCTAAATCATCATGGAGAACGTGGAAACACTAAGTGTGCGTTTCGTTCGAGTATGGGACTCCTCAGAAGTGTGCGCCCACGATCCTGTCCCACGAAATTCAAGCACAGCACCTATCAGCCTCGTGCGCGAACGCTTAACCTATAGACCACTGAGTCGGCCGGTATACAACCGTGTTGATGTGTAACTTCAACTAATCCATGAAACTATGTAACGTATTCACCATTGTCTTCAATGAGTTACTATCTCACAACAGACCCAGTTGAACTCCACTGGTCACTGCTTCTCACTAGAACTCCAGGAAATACCTTTTGAATTCAGTCATCAGTGAGTATATGTTTATTAATATCAGAAGGCGTTTTGTGGATAGTATAGTTGAGATCATGAGTCAATTGAAGCAAGACCACCATGGAGAACCTGGAAGCACTGTGATCGTGGATGTAAACTGCTGAGAAGTTCTACAGTACGACGAAACGGCCGTCCAGTACAACATTGAAGAACTATAGTGAAATGTATACTGTTTGATTCCCATTAAATCCATGATAATCCAGTTGTAATGATAATGAATAGAATTATTTTCCTCTCTCTCATACACAAATAAGAGACAGAATAGAATACAGCCTATAATCAAATAATGAATGATCAACCATAAAATTGATCATTTTTCATAGATGACTTAATCCCCCTCTCTGTTCACAAATAAAAGAGCAAAACAACCAAGATTGATTATTTTGTTTTCAATAATAATAGTCGAAGTAGACAATGAAGATGATGAAAGGATGATGATGTTAGGATCTTTTTACATGATCTTCTTTCTATCTGCTGTAGACGTTTGAGTAAAATGGACGAAATATTTCATTCTTTTATTTAAATTACCAATATTCCTTGATGTCACTTACCTACTTATTTACTTACTGACGGCTGTTACTCCTCGTGGAAGAGAATAGGCTTATCAGTAGCATACTCTATCCAACTCTATTATGGATGGTCCTTTCCAGGTCTTTCCAGTTCCTATTCATTCATTCGATGTTTAATTCCGATTCTCAGTACAGTGTATTGAACGGCATCACTTTTTAAGTTCCGCTTCACGATTACAAGTTGAGGGCTTGTCTGATGATGCAGTTGGGTGATTTCCACTGTGTATTGTGTCCTATCCACATGGAGTATTTTTATTCTAATTTCCTATTTAGCTAGAAGCTGGTTTGTTATCTCTAACATTAGCCTGTTGCTAATGGTAGTTTTGGTAGTTTACAAAGTTTCACCTGTATACAGTAGAACTATATTGACGTTGGTATTGAAGATTATGATTTTAGTGTTGATTTGCAGACAGTTGTTTTGAGTTATATATATATTCTTTAAATGTTTCAATCTTTGTTATTAGCTTATAAGAAAGATAATTCCTATTTTAGTGTGGTTATTTTGTTACCATATATATATATACCACATAAGCGAAGATGGATAGTGGCTAACAGTGGAATCCAGGACGAGCGTTTCGTCCTATCTGGGACTCGTCAGCTGGGTGTACTTGCATCTCAGAGTTGATGTTCACTCTGGGACTCGAACCCAATACCTTTCACTTTAAACGCCATAGCGTTATCCACTCGACCACTGAGTCCTGATAGCCACTTAGATTTACGAAAATCTCGTATGAGAGTTTATAATAAATTTATTTAAGTCATTCATGTATATATCAGTTCTAATTATAATAATACTTTGAATCAGGATCTATGGACTTTGATAATTTATATATACAGTGAATCTGTTATTCTGTCCGTTAGTCAATCAATCAATCATAAACAACATAGAAGTTCCCATTTTATATGGATCACTGATCGATGTTAGACTATCGTTGAAAATCTGGAAGTATTGAACTTCTGTTTCGTTATAGTATAGGACTTCTCAATAGTGGAGTTCAACCAGATCTGTTATGAGATAGTAACTCAATGAAAACAATGGTGAACGGTGGTTCGATTTCGTGGATTAGTTGAAGTTAGGCATCAACACCGTTGGATGCCGACCGGTTCAGTAGTCTATATGTTAAGCGTCACATAAGTATAGAGTAATGCAACAGTTTTGTATTGTGACTCGATTTGAATCAGATCATTTCTTAAAGAAAGTAAATGCTATTAGTATTAGAATTACCAATATTCATTACAATAAGAGACTATAGAATGAGGAAATATGATTTATAATTATTAGTAGATAATTGTGAAGATAGTTGAGATTCCTTTTGTTGAGATCATGAACCGATCGAAGCATTGGATTTCCGTTTCGTCTTAGTACGGAACTCCTAAGAAGTGCATACCCATAACTCTGCACTTGGGATTCGAACCCAGGAACTATTGGTCTCGTGAGCGGACGCTTAACCTATAGACCACTGAGTTGGCCGATATCCAACTGTGTTAATGTCTAACTTCACACAATTCACGAAATTGAGCGACACATCCACCATTGTCTTCAGTAAGTTACTATCTCACAATAGACTTAGTTGAACTCCATTGGTCATTGCTTCTCAATAGAACTCAAGGAAATACCCCATGAAGCTAGTGAGTAGTGAACATATGTTTACTATTCTATGAAAAGTGATTTTTTTGGTAGATATTATTGTAATTTGATAGTTGAAGTCATGAGTTAGTTAAAGCTAGACCATCATAGAATATCTGAAAGCACAAGATGGTTGTTTCATCCCATTGTGAAACTCCTCATCAGTACTCATTCATAATAGTACAAAACCGATAATTCAATTATTCAGAATGAGTATTATCATTACATAATTAACTATTTGGATTGATTCTATTAAATAATTCAAACAACAACAAAACCAATCTTATTAGATACATTAAAAAATAATCAATTTTTATGAATCCATATTAAAGTAACCATCCCAATGGAGCATAGGCCGTCAACCAGCATTCTTCAACCCACTCTATCCTGGGCCTTTCCTTTCTACAATATTAATTAGAATACTCAATACAAAAGTATTTTAACAAGTTTCTTTTGCTTATTTCTTCGTCGATTCTGACGATCACATATTGAGTCATGATCAGTTAGATGTTAACAGTCCAATCAATCAACATCTGAATAATGTACATTCTTTCCGATGTATACTTCCAGTAACCATAATGTTCCTGATGATGCTTTTCTTAACTTGTACAGTAAAAGATTGTAAACCTTTCTTAAACTCACTTGAGTAGGTTATGCAATTCAATAGACATGGGGGTTTCGCTGATTCCGAGTACTACTAAGTTGTATCTTCTCATTTCCATTGCTATTTGACTGGTCTTCCCTGTCTCCCACATTGTCTGGACGTTCCATGTACCTATAAAGAGTGTTGCTCTGGTTGTTAGAAGGTGCATCGGCCTCGTGATCTTTGAAAAATTTCGGCTTTCATCATGAGGCGTCATAATTATTCCTTCAACTCCCAGAGCAGAGTTCAAATGGTTTGAATTACTTTTTCTGGTCAGCGTTTTTTTTAGCGAGTTAGCTTTTCTACGGGATGGGGTCGCTAACCACATGCCAAACCCTCCTCCTTTACCCGACCTTGGGACCGGCAGTAACTCTAGAAGAGCTACAGGCGGAGTTAATTCAATAGACATAATGCTGTAATAAAAACAAACAAGCGAAAGACATAACTTGTTGAAATATCTAGATAGATCTCAGAAACAAATAGTCCAGTTATATTCAAATAGGCGGTGAATTCAATTAATAATTCAAAGTATAATCAATCTAATATAAGAATAAGTAAACTATTCATGGATCTTTAGGATTATTTGAATAAGAAAAATAAAAAAAATATCCCGGTTTTTGTTTTACTAACGCCTGTTACTCCCAATGGAGTATAAGCCACCGACCAGTATTCTCCAACTCACTCTTACCTGGACATTCCATTCTAGATCTATACAATCGCTGTTCGTTCTTCTTCTTATGTATGTTTCCATTACTCAGTGTAATGTGTTATTTAGTCTTCCTCTTTTCCTTTGGCCTTCAGGATTCCATGTGAGGGCTTGCCTTGTGGCGCAGTTGGGTGATTCCCTCAATGTATGTTCTATCCACACACAAAGAAAGTAAAATCAATGTAAAGATGACCATATGCATAATTCAATGAAATATATAAACATATCTATATACCCATATGCCTGATTGTTTTTTAAAAAGGGTTTATCTTATCAGTAGTATTTATTAGATCTTATTGTGATAAATATACAATTTTCCGAAAAGGGGATTCTTTTATGGAGATAGTAATAGTCTTTCATAGTTGAATTCATGAGTTGACTAAAGTTAGATTACTATGAAAAACCTTGAAGCAAATAAACAACCAATTCGTTCTAGAATGGAACTCTTCAGCATTGCACATCCATGATCCTACATACGGGATTCAAACCCAGGACCTTTAATCTCACATGTGAACTCTTAACCTCTAGATCAATAACCTGGTCGGTATCCAACGATGTTAATGTCTAACTTCAACCAATCCATGAAACTTTGCTACCGTCCACTATTGTCTTTAATAAAATGTTCTTACAATTATATACTGTTATAAAGATAGGATACTTGTTATAACGCTAGGGTTTCTTGTTATAACACTTCTTTCACTTTTTATACATATGTAGGACTTTAATTTACCTTAGACGAATATCTACACTAGATTCCCACCCAGTATCTATTCTACAGGACTTCAACACACAACTCAGATCAAGAACATGAGATTAGTCTGACTATAACGTCAATATATTTCCACACCGAAATCGGACACAATCCAAGAACAACGAACAGTCAATCAATAATAATCAAGATAGGGGAGTATATAACACAACCAATCATTATCATTCTGGCTGACACATCATATACAGATTTTAATAAAACGTCTATATTCTTGATTGGGCGACAACAAATTGTTTTTCATGTGCTTACTTACTTACGGCTGTTACTTCTTGTGAAGGAGAATAAGGTTACCGCCAGCATTCTCCATTCAACTCGGTCATGGATGTTCGATGTTCGATTACGGTTATCGGTACAGTGTGTTCAACGGTATAAGTTTTTACGTTCCTCTTCACAATTTCAAGTTCATGCGTGTTTCAGTTGAGCGATTTCCGCAATGTGTTTTGTCGTATCCACTTGGATTGTCTTTTCCTAATTTCCTATTTAACTAGAAGCTGGTTTGCTCTCTTTCATAGTAGCCTGTTGCTGATGATATATGTACAATGGATATTGAGTATGTTGTGTAGACAATTGCCTATGAATACTTGTACTTTCATGATGATAGTTTCGATAGTTTTCAAAGTTTCACCTCCAGACTGTAGAACTGTGTTGACTTTGGTATTGAAGATTGTGATTTCAGTGTTGATTTTCAGACAGTTGTTTTGAGTTACATATGTTCTTCAACTGTAAGAATGCTGTCCTTGCTTCCTCAATCCGTGCCCTTATGTCTGAATTAGATCCTCCTTGTTCATCGCGGATCCTGACTAGTTACGTGAGAGCTTCCATCTCTTGCAGTGCTTCTCGATGAAGCGTGATTGGGTTGGTATTCTTTGTGCTGTATTTGAGGATGTTGCTTTTTCCCTTGTGTATGTTGAGGCCTACTGATACATAGGCTACTGCTACACGGATTGTCTTGACCTGCATTTGTTGGTGTGTATGAGACGGAAGAGCCAGTTTATCTGCAAAGTCCAAATCCTGACTATTAACTGGATAAAGCTACACAAGGTTATTTTGAAGTCTCTTAAGTTCATCTGCATAGTAATATTTCTACTTAAAAGTTTTCAAACAAATCTAAATGTTATGGAGCGAGATTGTTGTAGGAAATAGTCAATCGGAAACCCTGGACCTAAGTTTCGTTCTACTTGGCACCCGTCAGTAAGGTGTACCTGTAATCATAAGGAAACTGATGCTCTCTGACGGATTCGATCTCAGCTTCACAATCAGAAACGTTACCACTAATCTATCTGTGCCAAGACTGACCTCCTATAAGACTGTAATATTTGATCTGTGCCAACAAGGACCTGACATACATGCCATTGTTCACTACCCAGTGATCAATCAATTGTTTATGCAGTCATTTATACTGAACTTCAAAAATTAAATCCACTATAATAACCATGGTTCTCATCAACTTTAATGAAGTATCACAGTACATGATGATTGATTAATCTTTAAAACTTCATTTGATATAGCAATGGAGGCTAAAATCAAAAGTGTTTTAAATACTGATATTTCTGGTTAGGGTTATTTTTAGCGAGTTGGTTTTCTACGGGATGGGGTCGCTAACCCCATGCCAAACCTTCCTCCTTTATCCGGGCTTGGGACCAGCAGTAAATCCAGAAGAGCTGCAGACGAAGTTAAATACTGACATACTGAACAGATTTTTTTTTAAAAAACGTCAAAGTGTATTTAAAGTTGTGATTGGTAAACTAAAGTGTAAACATGAATGAGTTATAGCCAGTAATTAGATTATGAAACTACTTAACAACACAACATACATGTTTAGGTTATAATCAGTGTAGTTACCTACAATTATACATGGAGTGTAATTATAACTTATACAGCTTGTAATACATTTACCTCATCTTCATCTCTAGTGTAATGAATGAGAACATCAGTGGGGACAATCGAACGTATTTCATTGCAAACTTGACTGTTCCTTTGCAATGTTAATCAATCATCTCAAACTTCACTGTTCCTTCATTTCTATACCAATCTCTTTCTGTTCTCTTTCTTTCCTTCTCTACTTTCTCAATCTTCTACTGCCAGACATTTTATTCCTGACTCGCGTTGTATACTATTTATTTTGATATAAGTAACATATATCACTGTTATACTAAATCTTAGGAAACTGAGACAGAAATAATTCATTCATATGCATATTCTACACCTTACCTGTTCAGAAGCGAATAAAAAATTGACTAAAATTCATATATTCAACGTTGAATAGATGAGACAATGATATTTTGCATCTGAACTAATAGTAAACTTCTGCCATGGAATATAAGCTGAAGGTATTGACTGCTGGTTTATTCGCTAATCGAAATACGACTTATTCAATCTTTGTACTGTGGTATACTAATGACGTTCGACAGGTATAAGCAGCATAGAGTCCACACTGATCGCTTTCCTGACTAGCCCTGCTAATTGAGTTCAGAAAACCAATAACAACCTCTACTCTTCAAATTCTACATTTCAAACTTATTTGGTTTATATACACCAGTCAAACAGATCACGTCATACCATAAAATAGGAATTAACATTCATACAAGATCAAGCCAAAATTTTTTTGTGAATATGGGAGACTGTAATTAATAGGATCAGCATAACTCAAGAACTGCAAATCGTATAATAATATTCTATGAGTCATCCTATGGACCGGCGACCATAGCATATTGAAAGCACCGGTTCTTGTTCGATCACCGCAGTTAAGCAACGTTAAGGTCGGTCAATGCTTGTATGGGTCAAAATGAAGCTTACAATAAGAGGAATATAGATATACATAATCTACTTACTGAATAGTTATACAATAAGAAAATACATACAGTAATAATGATGTAATTGTGTTGATAATCATCTTGATTAAACTAATGTAACTGAAAACAAAGAAAAATGGAAGAAGAAGCCTTTGTGGATATTATTGTAATTTTAGTAGTTGAAATCATGAATCGATTGAAGTTAGACCACCATGGAAAACCAGGAAGCACTGGGATCATGGATGGACACTACTGAGGGGTCGCACAACAGTGCTTCCACGTTTTCCATGGTGGTCTAGCTTTAATTGAGTCATGATGTCAACTTTTAAAAAAAGAAGAGTTATTTTTGAGTTAAAAATAAAACTTAGATTAAATTAACTGAGAAACAAATTCAACTAATCTGTTTATTCACTTGGTATTGTTTACTTGTATCTTCTCTTTGTTGTTTAGAACTACAATTGATCAGTCTCTCGATGGCATATGTGCATTCTTTGCAGATTGCCTTGATATTGCCTTAAGTAGCTAAATGGATAATGTGATGGCATTTAAAGTAAACGGTTCTGGGTTAGAGTCCCAAAGTGACACATCAGCTCTGGGATGCAGATACATCTTACTGACGAAACCGAAATAGGATGAAACGCAAGTTCTATACTACACTTCTAGCCACTATGCATCTTTGCCTAAAGAGCTAGTAACTTAAGGCAATATCGAAGAAATCCATACAGTATGGACATATGCCAAAAAGAGACATATCAATTGCAGTCCTAAAAAAGTGGAAAGATACAAGCGAAATACAGTAAGTGATTTTAAATTTAACCTCATAGGACAACCAAGTTACTATCAGAAGTCAGCAAACAAGTGAATAAAATGATGGAGTTTAAAATCCAACGTTACTGGGTTCGAGTTCCATAACGAACATCAACCCTGATATGCAGATATATATCCAGTTGACGAAACCCAATTAGGACGTAGTAGCTCGAGTCCTAGATTCCAGTTCTAGTCAATATCTATTTTTTACTTTTTATAGTTGAAATCATGAGCCGATTGAAGTTAGACCACCATGGAAAACCTGGAAGTACTGAATGGCCGTTTCGTCCTATTATGGGACTCCTCAGCAGTGCACATCCACGATCCCGCACTCGCGAGATTCGAACCCAGGACCTACCAGTCACGCGTCAGAGCACTTAACCGATAGATCAAAAAAATAAATCTTCAAATCCAATAAACATTACATAATATAACCTTGAACTCCGCCTGTCGCTCTTCTAGAGTTACTGCCGGTCCCAAGCCCGTGTAAAGAAGGTGGGTTGGGCATGAGTTTAACAACTCCATCCTGTAGAAAATTAACTCGCTGAAAAAAACGCTAACTAGAACTAGTGGGGGGCCTATGCTCCTCCACGAGAGGTAACAGGTGTAAGTAAGCAAATAACTATTATGACCTTGAATAAGGTTTTATCCAATCAACAATGATTTAAATTAGCAATGACCTTGTCCAATAAATTTAAAATGATATAATCAATACAAAAGTAATATATATTTTATATATGAATTTGATTATATGTATTGGATATATTTATTACATAATCTTCATTTATGTCTTCGGAACTTGAACCTCATATATTGAAACGTTTTGAAATTGAGAAGAGAATAGGTAAAGGTGTAAGTGAAATCTATTACGTAATAACTGTAGTTTGGTACTATTTCATATGAATCAGTGTTCAATTCATATTGTTTCATTGTACTACTACTCATATGATTAGGTATAGATAGATTCAATGAGCTAATTGACATCAGTGTTTTACTCGTTTTTCGTTTTTTTACATCAACCATGATATTTGTATAGTTGAAATCATGAGTCGATTGAAGCTAGACTACCACGGAAAACGTGGAAGCACTGAGCCGCCGTTTCGTCGTGGTGTGGGACTCCTCAGAAGTGCCCATCCATGATCCAGAATTTCGGATTCCAACTCAGGACATGTTGATCTCGCGTGGGAGCGCTTAAACTATAGACCACTGAGCCGGCCCACATCCAACGGTGTTAATGTTTAACTTCAAATAATCCACGAAATTCAACCACCTTTCGCCATTGTCTTCAATGAGTTAGTATTTCACAACAGACCTGGATGAACTCCTGCGGTCACTGCTTTTCACTAGAACTCCAGGAAATACCTCTTGAAGCCAGTCACTAGTGAACATATGATGATTATTATCAGAAACTACTACATTCATAACCTAAACAAGTTTACTTTCCATGATATGTAATTATATTCTGTTTCAATGTTTTAAATGAATGATTCTACTCACTTCATTTAAACGGTTACTCATTTGACTCAATCTATGAAATGATATCTTTACACTGGTTACAATGTTTTAGACTAGAATGAAATTGTTATTACTAGTTTAAATTCCTATTTCGACACTTCGTGAATATTAGAAGGGGGTTTTGTGAAGGCTTTAGTAATTTTATATAGTTGAAATCGTGAGTCCATTGAAGCTAGACCATTATGGAAAATTTGGAAGCACTGAACAGCAGTTTCGTCTTATTGTTGGACTCCTCAGTAGTACTCATCCATGATCCCGCCTTGCGAGATTCGAATCCTGGACCTATTAGTCTCACGCTCAAGTGAGGAACAAATTGAGCGATGAAATTTCTTTTCCATTAGTTTTTCATTATAGCTCTACAGTAATAGATATTTATATGTATGAATTACATTATTGAAATAATACACATCAAATCGGTTATGTTACGTAATAATTATACGATGACATATCCATTATAAACTAACACAAGAATATTATGATCATAGATGGATAGTGGCTAGCAGTGGAATCCAGGACGCGCGTTCCATCCTATTTCGAACTCGTCAGCTAGATGTACCTACATATATCGAGGCAATACGGATAGTATGCACATATGACCAATAAGAGACTGATCAAATGAAGTCCTAAACATCAATGGGAAGGTTCAAACAAACAATACCAAGTGAATTTAACATTAGAGTGACTGAAAGAAAGAGGAATAATAATCAAAGTAATTAAATTCAACTTAGTATTGTTTGTTTGAATCTTCCCATCGATTTTTGTTAGGACTGCAACTGGTCAGTCTCTAATTGGCATATGTGCATACTGGGCGTATTGACTCGATATAGCCTTAATTCACAAGCATGGTAAGCAAAGATGGACTCAATGGCCGAGTGGATAACGCGATGACGTTTGAAGCGAAAGGTACTGAGTTCGAGTCCCGGAGTGAACATCAACTCTGAGATGCAGGTACATTCAGCTGACGAGTCCCAAATAGGACGAAACGCTCGTCCTAGATTTCACAGCTAAACAAAATAATTGTTCGAAAATCAAACAGTTGCTACGTTGCATGATATCTCAACGGTAAAGAAAGAACTAACAAAATATTTTGATGAATGGTCAGTAGGATAGTAATTATGTAAGAATTAAGAGATGAATATTGAGAATAAGTAAAATACAAAAATGGAAGGAATACAGAAATAGTTTATCAAAGTTCTGCTACTAACTCCCTATACCGATGGCCAAGATAGCAAGAGTGGTTGTACGAACTTCTTCTGGATGGAAAGCTTTGGTTTGTGAACATCGATTGAGATGACTTCAGCAATGGGTAAAAGACGAACTCATAAACCGTGCGGTAAATTGAATGGAATATGGTAGACAACATTAAAAGCTTTATTCAGATCAACTTGATGACCTGTGTTCACCAAGTGAGCGAGAATAGAAGTTTTAATCCCCTTTACCTGTCCTTTGCTCAATCACGACGGATGGTGTTCTGTTATACGATGAAGAACTTGCTGAATTGTACGCTTTATATAACTGGCTTCACAGGAACAGTTGAATTAGTAATTACAAACGGATGTGGCGAATTCAGGCAACCTCTCTTTATAATTCGTTCACTGCAATTGGTCAGTCTCTTGTTGGCATGTGTGCATCCTGTGTGGACTGCCTCAATATTGCCTGAAGTCAAATGCTTTATAAGCAAAGATGGATAGTGGTTAGTAGTGGAATATAGTTTGACTCGCGTTTCATACTATTTGAAACTCGTTATCTTGGTGTATCGGTATCTCAGAGTTGATGTTCCCTCTGGTACTGGAACCCAGTACCGTTTGCTTCAAACTCCATTGCGTTATCTACTTAGCTACTTAGTCCTGAGTTCATATTTATAGTTACTAAAATGAGATAGCTTACTAGTTTGTCAAGCAATTTGTATAACCTTTTGAAATATTCCCACAGTTATATCATTGTATCAGGATAACTTACAAAATTATTAGTTTAAAACGCTAATTATGTAGGTGTACATTGTTTTCCCCCAACGAATATACCTAAACGAATTACCTCCCCCCTTCCATTTTGTTTGATAATAGAATAGTATACTTCAATATAGTGTCGAACCTACAGAAGTGAAGATAGAAAGTCATTACATTCCTTATGTACAATCTTTCTTTTATATATTACCACCACTAAATATATACTTCTATAAATCTGGTGTTCATCTTCTTGTGCTAATGAGGTATGACAACTTGGACCGATGCATATATGTGCCTGGCCTTACGTTGTAGCTGACTGACTTAAATGCTTTATCATACTGTAATGAAAAAGAATACATTTGGGGACAACACAAAATTACACAACATCTTAGTGAAATCTGAGAATCATTACAGTAAATACTTCATTTACTAAGTGTCAACCAATCGTCTAAGACTTGATTATTCCTTCGTTTCCACACCTATCACTCACTTCACTTTCTATTGATGATACATACTACTTACATCTGTCGACATTAGTAGCATATACAATAGTGAAACTCATACCAAAAGTGTATCCCATTGGTATAAACAATTGAATTTCATTCCGTAGGTCCAATGTTCGAATCAAGCTTGACTTGTTAAAATTTAAGTGACTAAGTAGAAATATTAATTATAAATGTGTTTTAATGCAATTCACTTAACCTACAAGCACTGGACGGCAGTTTCGTCCTATTGTGAGACTCCTCAGCATTGCGCATGCACGATCCCTTCTCGCGAGATTCAAACCTAGGACCTATCGGTCTTGCAAACGGGCGCTTAACGTCTAGACCACTGAGCCGGTTAGCATCCCATGGTGTTAATGTCTAACTTCAACCAATCCACGAAGTTTGAGCAACCGTTCACCAATTGGCTATTAAAAGTAATATAGCTTTGATTAGATGTCTGATTATTAAATTACTGTATATCATTTAATATCCATTTTATCATAGGTAATCCAATTTAGAATATTAAAAACTCTCAATAGACTCAATGTTATAAATTAGTCAGTGAATTGTAATTTCAGTCAGAGGAGGGGAGGTTTGTGAATATTATAGTAATTTAATAGTTGAATTCATAAGTCAACACCGTCGGATGCTGGCCGGCTCAGTGATGAACAGGTTAAGCGTTCCTGTGCGAGACCGATAAATCTTTGTTTCGAATCTCACGAAGCGAGATCATGGATGCTCACTGCTAAGGATAAATAAATGACAGCTAATCACCAAGTGAAAACAATGTTATAGATATTATTTGAATAATTACAAATTAAATGCTTATACAAAGAAGGAATTTACTATGATTTTGTATATATGATACAGAACATTCTTCGATCAAACATCTGATATTGACTAAGTATTATTATTATGTCAGTAAGGTGTAAGAGAGAAACTGTTATACCTTGTGAGTTTGTGGCCCTATTAACATAAGACGTGATGATGCCGCCAATTAGAATACAGTGAGTTATCGATCGGACCATTGACGCGTAAAAACTGCACAATCAGTCTAGAGTCCTTATCGGTCCTTGCTTCCCGTCTAGCTCTGTCTATTAAGTACAGAACATCAATAAATGGTCTCTGAGGTATCAATCTTTTATTTCAAACATACTAGGTTTATATACCAACTAGACAGACCACATCGTACCATAAAATAAGAAACAATATTTGTACTAGTTTTAGCTAAATGTGGCTGTCAATGTGGGAGACATTAATTAATAGACCTATCATCCTAAATTTGATTGGTTCGTCCATAAATTAAAGTCTCACCCACCTAGTAATATGTTATTAATTTTACATAGTTAAAATCATAAATCAATTGAAGCTAGGCCACCATGTAAAATCTGGAAGCACTGAGCGGTGGTTTCGTCCTGTTGTGGGACTCCTCAGCAGTTTTATTAATTGTCTACAGTACAAACTAATTTCAAATGGGATCAGTTCTTTATATCATTTAACATAATAAAAAATATCTTAATAGTTGAGATCATGAATCAATTGAAGCTAGACCACTATGAAAAACCTGGAAGCACTGGACGGCCGTTTCGTCCTATTATAGGACTCCTCAGCAGTGCACATCCACGAAACGGCCGTCCAGTGTTTCCAGGTTTTTTATTATATCTGTTTATATAATTTAAAACTTATATACTTAACCATTGGTTGATGAGACAATAAAATAATTACATAAGGGAACAATAAACCTCTCAAAGTTATTAGTGCATCATGTTAACAAGTGACGACAACCATCAAAAACAAAGTCAAGACGTGGTATTCTGTTGATTGCTTCCAACTACCTAACATCTCAACAACTGTCTTTTATAAACCTAAGTACTTCATTTGAAGATAAAATTTATCACAGATTATCATCCCTAGCCATTGAGTTTAGATACCTAGTATCATTAATGCTTACTCTCCATAGTTTAGATTGACAAGATTGTCTTCTGATTTAGCCTAATGTCTTATGAAACATCGGTATATTCTATTTACTAAAAATACTACCCAAGTTGTTTATTCAATGATGTAGTACTAAAATGAAATAAAGTTTCATTACGGCGAACGTTTGGTGATTGTTAATTGAACACCAGTTTGTTATGGTAAAGACTTTGTGGAAATTATAGAACTTTATAGTTTGTATCATGAACTAACCTAATCCAAACATACATCAAGAAACATTATATATCTATGTCATCCTTGTACACTGTGCCTTAGCAATCATTATACATCATTCCACCAGAGAGAATTGAACCATGTACCTTAAATTCTTGTGACAAGCGTTCAATCTTTAGATGAAAGTGTAGTCTCGGCTGATATGTTAAGTCCAATTACCATATTATAGCTTCAGGACAAGCTACCTTACCTACCCATCATGAGTCACGTTTTCACCTTGTTAATTATTCACTTATCAATCCTGACTGTGTTTTATACGAGCGTATTTGTGTACACTTCTTCTCCTATTCATCACATGTTTGTAACGTATTCTTATCTGACTATAAATATTGATTAACGCTTGATGAAAGCGAGTTGTCTTACCAGCCATCTCCAATGCGTATCATTTTCGCTTCGTTCTCTCGAGTTGGCTTACCCGCCATCGCCAATGCGTGTCATTTTCGCTTCGCTCTGTTCTGTTCCCTTCGCAAAGCGAGGTCGTGGTTGCGTACTGCTAAGGAGTCCCACGCTATGACGAAACGGCCGTCCAGTGATTTCAGGTTTTCCAAATTGGAGTCAGATCTAGACCCCCTATAGAATTGGATTAGAGACATTGAGGGAATCATATTTTAATTTCATATATTAATAATATTTGAGGAATATTCATATGATTTCAATATTGTCACATAGATACAGTGATTCCCTGATTTTATTTCTCATACTCTTTTAATCATTCTCTATCTTAAAATGTTTGAATGATGATTATCAATGAACTTTAAGTAGTGTATTAGCATTTGAAAAGAAAGAAAAGCATTGGATTCGAGTATGACTGAGGATAGTACCATTGAAATGAATGTAAACCCAGTTGACCAGTTAGATACATGGGTCCTTAATTCCACTGTTGGTTTCAATCAAAGTAAAAGGTCGAATTGAATTGAACTGACTATAATTAACATATACAGTATAACATAGTGAATAAAATTCAATCACGATTTTGCCCCGAACAGGATTCGAACCCAGAGCCTCTTGGTCTCGCGTATGAACACATAGTTTCTACACGAAACCCACTTCTGATAATAATCATCATATGTTCACTAGTGACTGGCTTTATGAGGTATTTCTTGTAGTTTTAGTGAAAAGCAGTAACCACAGGGGTTCAATCAGGTCTATTGTGAGATATTATTTCACTGAAGATAATGGTCGATGTGTCACTCAATTTCGTGGATTAGTTAAAGTTAGACATTAACACAGTTAGATGTCGGCCGACTCTGTGGTCTATAGATTAAGTGTTCGTGCACGAGCCCGATGTGTCCTGGGTTTGAACCTCGAGAAGCGGGATCGTGGATGCGCTCCACTGAGGAGTCCCACGACATGACGCAATTTGCCGTTCAAAGCCTCCAGGTTTTCCATGGTGGTCAAGGTTCAATCGCTTCGTGATTTCAAGTATTCAAATTATTTCTAATACCTTCAACGAATCATTCAATTTGTATAAATGTCCGTTGTATAACTAATTTGTAACTATAATATCTTTGATATTCTTCATGAATAAGTTAATATTCACCTGATCATAATAGATCGACGCAAGGTTAACCACGTTAGCTCTGTAGATCGATAGGTTCTATGTTTATAAGCGTTCCAGGAATTTCCAGAAGCCTTAGTTCATCTAAAATACTATAGATTCCCTAGATTTTCTTTACATAAACGAAAATTGCAGTAAAGAGTTTCTTCCTTACTTCTCAGCTTTTCTCTCGTGTTCAAGCCGCTGTGTAGATTTAGCCAATGGGCTATTAGTAGAGCTTAGGAACCGAATCTAGCGTTCAATTAAATGACTTATCACATTCTTCCTATTCGTATCATACTATCTCCTAATTTGTTACTTTTCTTCTATCTTACTTTCTTGTTTCAGTGTGGTAACTTGAAACAAGGCATAGATATGACAGACACTACTATTCTTATGACTGAATGACTGAAATGATCCTAGGTAGTTATCATTCCGTATCATTTCCATAAACAATTGTCTATATCAAACAGTGTTAAACATTACAATAACTTAGATTTATTAACTCAGCCTAAGGATGTTAAGAAACAATCAACTATGATTCATAATTGTGTATCGATTAGATCCAACCTTTTGTAGAATTGAAGAACAAAGGAAACAAAGGTCAATCTAAAATTCGTTATCTCTGTAACGTATGACTGGTTAGCGTTTTTTTAGCGAGTTGGTTTTCTACGGGTTGGGATCACTAACCTCATGCCCAACCCTCCTTCTTTACCCGGTCTTGGGACCGGCAATAGCCACTGGGGGAGCTACAGGCAGAGTGGGTTGGTGAATGCTGGTCGGCGGCCTATGCTCCATTGGGAGTAACAGGTGTAAGTAAGTAAGTAAATAATGTATGATTATAATTGTCCAATCTTGTTGACATATATCTATCGTCATGATCTATTCAGTTTATTTCAGTAGATCAATACTTGGAGAAAATATATTGATTTATGATTATTATATAATGATTATAAATAATTTAATAAATTTACTTTTTACTTACGCCTGTTACCCCTCGTGGAGGAGCATAGACCGCACACCAGCATTCTCCATCTAACCCTGTCCTGCGCGATCTTTTCCAGTTCTTTCCAGTTAACATTCACCTTTTCATATCTTCTTCTATTTTCCGGAGTAATGAGTTCTTCGGCCTTTCTCTTCTCTGCTTCCCTTCCAGATTCCAAGTTAGGGATTGCCTCGTGATGTAGTTTGATGATTTTCTTAATGTATGTCCGATCCACTTCCAACGTCTTTTCCTAATTTCCTCTTCATCTGGAAGTTGGTTTGTCTTCCCTCATAAGACGCTGTTACTGATAGTATCCGGCCGGTGAATGTTGAGTATTTTGCGAAGACAACTGTTTATAAATACTTATACCTTCTTGACGATGGACTTAGTAGTAGTTCTCCACGTTTCAGCTCCGTAAAGTACGACTGTTTATAATTGATAAATGTCATTAATAGGCAGTTTCTAGATTTATTCAGTGTTTCTAAACTATCTTCTCCAATTGAAAATATATTGAACTTTTACTTTACTTACTCATTTATGCCTGTCACTCCTAAAGGAGCATAGGCCGCCGACCAACATCCTCCAACCCACTCTGTCGTGGACCTTCCTTTCTAGGTCTATCCATTTCTTGTTCATTCTTCTCATGTCTGTTTCCGTTTCTCGGCGTAATGTGTTCTTTGGTCTTCCTCTTTTCCATTGACCTTGAGAGTTTCATGTGAGGGTTTGCCTTGTAACACAGTTGGGTGCTTACCTCAATGTGTTTCCTATCTACTTCCAGAGCTTCTTCCTGACATCTTCCTCCACTGGAATTTGATTTGTTCTCTCCCACAGTAGGTTGTTGTTGATAGTGTCTGACCGACGGACCTGAACTTTGAAATGTAATTTTCTTAAGAATTAGTTCCTGATTCATTGAATGTTTTTTTTAACATCACTTGTTACATGTGAGAAATCGATGATGCAATCCTGAAATCAAAATTGACCATTGAAGAGATTTCATTTTGAAATGAACAAAAAGTTTTCATTAGACCATTTTGTAATCTTTAGACTATAAATTTTATGCTTTAAGCTGGATGGTTCGATCGTGAAGATTTCATCATTCTTCTGAACAACATTATTAGCACAAACCTCAGGTACCCAAAGTTCTTGCTATTCAGAGGAACAATGAACACTTCATAACTAAACCATCTAGCTCAGAGATCAAAACTCCACCAAAACCATCCACTTGAGCTATAAATCATCATTACTATTAATTTTATAGTTAAAAACACTTTGCTTAGCATGTGCAAGTGAATTGATAGATGTAAATGAACCGTAGCTTGTCTTTGCATTTAACTAGCATATGGGGATATATTACAGTGTGGTTCCATAGCACTTACAGAAATGCAGTTAGTTGTTCTGTACTTGAACATGTGATTGATTCTAATCATAGTTGAAATCATCAGTCGATTGAAGCTAGACCACCATGGAAAACCTGGAAGCACTAGACGGCCGTTTCGTCCTATTATGGGACTCCTCAGTAGTGCACATCCACGATCCCGCTCTCGCGAGATTCGAACGTGGTTGCACACAGCTGAGGAATCCCACGATAGGACGAATTAACCGTCTAGTGCTTTCAGGTTTTCCATGGCGTTCTAACTTCAATTGATTCATGATCTCAACTATTGAAATTATCGTAACTTATAGTACATTATTTTAGTAGTAAATTGTTTAATATTATATATTTGCCCTTAATGAATGAAAGTATTTATTAACTGTATGAGTTCAATAAAATATCATTGATAAGTCTTGCTAATTGTACGCTATTCTCGGTTCCTAAGCTATTCTTGTAACCTCCCAGCTAAAACTACACAGAAACTTGAACATGAAAGAAAAGGAGCAAAATATACAAGAAGTACTTTACTCTAAAGGTTCATTCATGTACAGATAACATAGGGTTTTTATAATATTGGGTTTTCCCTGAATATTTTGGAATGTTACTAAAAATAGTAGCAGTATAGTAATCAACCAATCAGAAACCTCACATGTGACTTCATTTTCGTGATATTTCTAGCACAACTTTTACTGAACGCTGATTGGATAAAATGCTTCTTAATGTTTCTTGAGCCTTTTACAAGAAGTTTTCTGGATCACTCTAGCAATACATTCAGGCAAATGATAAATTCATATATATCATATATTCATTGTCATTAATCCAAATCTAAACTAAATATCAATATTTCAGAGTGTCTTGTTGAATGTCATGTACAATGCAGGATCTATATTGATAAAGAAACTTTTCAAACTTAAACCGAAACAGATATTTTACATTTAAATAAAAACGAAAAGAAAGTATCAGAAAAGGGTCCCACAATAGGACGAAACGGTCGTCCAGTGCTTCCAGGTTTTCCATGGCGGTCTAGCTTCAATTGACACATGATCTCAACTATAGAAAAGATACTAGTTCATGATGGATTTCAACGATATATGTTACCATTAGCTTGGGACTGATTAGCTAGATGTATCTACATTATACTGCTTATATTAACATTGAAACTAGAAACCAAGTGCATTATTCAATAAGCTACTGAATCATCTTGCTGTCAATAGTTCTTTATATCATCATTCAGTTACCCCCATACTTTTTCACTGATTGCCTTTCTCTTTATTTCATCATATATTTTTTAGGCATATGGAATCGTATGGAAAGCGATTAATCGAAAGACAAAAGAAGTTGTTGCATTAAAAAAAAATTTCGATGCATTTCGTAATCAAACAGATGCACAAGTTTGTAAAATACTACTATTATTATGCATATATTTTTAAAACAATATTTGATTTTAAACAAAAAATGTATAGTGGGTAGTAGCGAAATTCAGGATGCGCGTTTCATCCTATTTGTGACTCATCAGCCGGATGTACATGAATCCTAGAATTGATGTTCATTCTCGGACTTAAACTCTTGGATGTAGATTCATCCAGCTGATGAGTCACAATTAGGACTGAATGTACATCTTGAATTCCAGTGCTAGCCACTTTCCAGTTTCGCTTATAATGCTTGTGACCTAAGACAGTATGAAGGCAGACTGCATAGGATGCATATATGTCATTCATTTATTTAGATTGATTTATTTAAACACATAAATATTGGTACAAAGGGGCACCAAATAGATATGCGCCGCACTAGTCTCATTTGATTCGGGTGAGGACTAGTATACTGCCCAGGTTCCCGAACTGAAGCAGGTGGTTTTCTTAGGGGGTCACACACGGAGTCTTTGACCTAAAGATCTGATCCAAAAGGCAGTGGAGCATCGTGAGGAGATGCAGTTCCATGGTAGCCGGTGACCAACGATTGGTTCATACGCCATTTGTCCCCTCAGGATCCTGGAGTCAGCCCATGTACACCATTGGTTTGGAATGAGAGTTTTACAACTCCCCTAGGTAAATTTTCTGTGTCCACCAACCCGGTTAAAGCTCCTGCCAGACATTCGCTTATCGTCCTCTTACTTTCGTAGACAACACCCCGTCACGAGAAGGCAGTGATTAGGACTTCCCTGGCAGTGGTTGTATGCACGTGGCTATGATAGAACATTTCGAGAACGATAGCAGACTCTCCACTCTTGATCGTACCAGGGCATTCGGGGGTGCATATATGTCCATAAGAGAATGATCAATGATAAGATTCAAACAAATAATACAAGATGAATTGATTATTACGTTTTGTATCTTTCTATTTACTTCATTTTTCTTTCCTACTCTTGTTTTCTTTCCTCTTTTTCATAGAGAACATTTCGTGAAATTGCATTTTTACAAGCATTTAGTAATCATCCAAATATTATTGGTTTATATAATGTAATACGAGCTGAATGTGATAAAGATATCTATTTAGTATTTGAATATATGGGTAAACTATCTTCCCTCTTTTTTTATATATATAATTCAATTACATAGAAACAGATTTACATAATGTAATACGTAAAGGGAATATATTAAAAGATATACATAAACAATATATAATGTATCAATTATTTAAAGCAATTGCATATTTACATTCTGGTGAAGTAATACATCGTGATTTAAAGGTAAGTTATTGGTTATAATGATGAATAAGTATTAAATGATCATTATGAAATAACATGAATTGATTGGAAGTTACTTACTTACTTACGCCTGTTCCGTCTCGTGGTGGAGCATAGGCCGCTCAACAGCATTCTCCATCCAACCTTTCCAGTTCTTTCCAGTTGTTATCCATCCTTTTTCATACCTGCTTCTATTTCCCGGCACAATGTATTCTTTGGCCTTCCTCTTTTCCGCTTCCCTTCCCTTCACATCATATTGTTGTCAGTTCTAGGAAACGTTTTCAATAGAGGGTTGCTGAACCGGATGTAAACTCAGTAGATGGCCGACGTCGAGATCAACAAAGTGGATTCCGCAAGGATCGGTGGTGCACGGAGTAAATTGCTACACTACGGATCATCATGGAACAATCAGTTGAGTGGAAGGCGTCACTACACGTCAACTTCATCGACTATGAGAAGGCGCATGACACTGTGGATAGGAGAGCATTATGGAAACTTCTTTGACGCTATGGAGTTCCTGAGAAGATTGACATGATCCAGAACTCATACAAAGGAATACAGTGCAAAGTAGTGCATGGAAGACAGCTGACAGATGCATTTCCAATAAAGACCGGAGTCAGACAAGGCTGTCTACTCTCCCCATTCCTCTTTATTCTGGTGATTGACTGGATTATGAAGACCTCGACATCTGAGGGGAAATACGGAATACAACGGACATCTCAGAACTAATTAGACGATTTGATTGAGGTTAGAAATGTTGTAGTTTAATATTTTTTTCAGGGTTAGATATGATGACTGAAAGTTTTGACGTTTGATTCCTGATGAGATTGTGAATGTGTTCAGCTGAAGAAAAATAGTTTTTCATTGATTCTTACTTTTAAATGGTTGTGAACTAAGGTCAGTCTTTAATGAATATTAATCTTACAGATAAGGATTGTTTTAAAAGAGAAATATATCACATTTGGGTAATCAGCATAAACGAGTAAGCAAGTTGTAGATTTTTTAATTTTGAATTTAAGACTTTTCGATTTCATCGGAAGTGTAAGTCAATCCAGAGTTTATAGAGATGGAAAACATAAACCAATCTAATTTAAACCAACAGTGAAGACCCGGGAGCACTGGATGGTCATTTCGTTCCGGTATGGGACCCCTGAACATCCCACATCACTCTTTCCTAATACGGGACATGGAACAAGGACCTTCGGTCTCACGGGTGAAAACTCAATCTCTGGACCATTAAGCCAGTATCCAGGAAACGGCCATCCAGTGGTCTAAATAGGATCGATTATTGATTTTATTGTTACTTACATTTTGATTACCATCCAGATAGTGTATATTTATAAAAAGTTGTATGTTTCAATTGAAAAGAATATAACTATCTTCAGTGAAACTTAGTACATCATTTACAAGTGAATATAGATTCAGATATCATAAATAGAATCTTAGTTCAACTAGTCTTCATCAATCATCAAAGGATAAGATTAATGATGTGATACCTGATACATCAAACGTTGCAGATGAACATAGGAAGATAAGGAAAGTGTGTGTGTTAGATTGTAGTTTTTCGCCTTTTCAATTTTCAACCAATGAATGTATAAAATGATATAGATGCATATAAAACGAAAAAAAGCTACTTAGGTAATGTTTTATTTAGTACTTTAGTAGTCATTCATTTTGAAGTTAATTAGATCGAACGTCAGTCGGTCACAACGTAGAACTTTGTACGTAAGTACATCAGTTCGAGTTGCCATACCACAGTAACACAGAGATGCAGTTGTCGATTCAAATCCCATAGTTGTAGAAGTAGTAAGAGTATAAGCATTATGTGAAAGATTAGGATTTGTAGATGTTATTGAAGGAGTATAATCCAATGAAACAAATTTGGAAAGAGAAAAAAATAGTGACATGAAGAATTCGGAAGATTCTTTATGTCTCGAATGATTATATTATCGACAAGGTTATCGATGAGCTCATCACTTTTAGGTGGGTATTCAACTGACTCTAATTAGATCGTTTGATGATTGAATAAATGATTGTTATTGAAGTATAAATCTCAGCCAACTTCGTATATAATCATCGACTTCATTCACGTTAGTGAATAACGGCATTAAGTAAGTCAAATACGAGAATGAATTTCGAATACGTATATTTCATACAATCATTGATTCAGACAAACAATTGAAGAAATGAAGTGAAGAAAGCAAAGTGAAGAGAACGAACGTAGATAACGAGTAGTTGAGAAGACAAACACTAATTGATATTTATAGTCAGAAGTAGAATAAGTTATAGAGATTTTATGGGTAAGATAAAAAATGTACTCATATACGCTTATATGAAAGTAGTTAAGGTTGATAAGCGAATAATTGACAATGTCAAAATGTAACTCCAGTAGAAGGAAGCTAGAATCAGCTGTGTGTACTTAACAAGATTGATCACATATTTCAATCTTAATCTAGTTGCTTTCAAAGATAAATGAATGATTACACAAGGTGAATTGCTGGATTATCTTGAGAGAAGTATCATTATATAACACATTCGATTTAGTTTAACAATATAGAAATACAGTCAATTCCTGGAAATCACTAAACAAGCTTATAACATTGAACGAAATGACCTGGTGCGACCGAGAGTGGGGAGAGGCCACCTTCGCTCTCGAAATGCTCTCACATTGCTATGCGTAAATAGACTCTGCCAGGGAAGTCTTATTCACTACCTTCTCGTGGCACCGGTGTTGTTTACGATATTGAGAGAACGAAAAGTGAATGTTCGGCGCTTTAACCGGGTTGGTAGATATGAAGGATCCACCTAGGGGAGTTGGAAAGCTCTCATTCCAAACCAATGATGCACATGGGCTTCAGTATCTTGAAGGAACAAACGGCGTATGAATCAATTGTTAGTCACCGACTACAATGGGACTACATCTCCTAACAATGCAGCACTGCCTTATAGATCAGATCTTCAGGTGAAAGGCTCCGGGTGTGGGCCTCTAAGAAAACCACCTGTTTCGGTTTGGGTATCCTCACACAAATCAAGCGGGATTTATGTGGCGCATATCTATTTGGTGCCCCTTTGTTCCAATATTGATGTGTTTCAATAAGTAAAGTAGACATTTTCATCATCTTCTACTTTCATAATGTAACCTTCTTCAATTCCATTCCAATTTTTTTGTTTTGTTTCTTTCATTATAGCCATCAAATGTTCTCTTAGATTCTGATTGTTTAGTCAAATTATGTGATTTTGGTTTAGCTCGATCATTAAAAGGTCGTAATAAATATGAAAATGTCAATGGTAAACTGAATTGTAAAACCTTATTACCAGCATTAACTGAATATGTAGCCACACGTTGGTATCGTGCACCAGAAATTTTATTAGCATGTCATAATTATACAAAAGGTGTTGATATATGGAGTTTAGGTTGTATATTAGGTGAAATGTTAATTGGTACACCATTATTTCCTGGTACATCAACATTAGATCAAATTGGACGTATATTAGCTGGTTTACCTAAATTAAATAGAGAAGGTAATGTATTTTCTGTAAACAGTTATATTGAGTTTATTTATTCATTACTTATTGTTATTACCATCTCTTCAACAACACTGATTGAACTCCACCGGTTACTACTTCTCATTAGAATTCCAGGAAATACCTTTTGGAGATAGTAACTCACTGAAGACAATGGTGAATGGAGGCTCAATTTTGTGAATTGTTTGAAGTTATATACTAACACAGTTGGATGTCGACCGGCTCAGTGGTCTAGAAGTTAAGCGCTCGCATGCGAGACTAATAGGTCTTGGGTTTGAATCCCTTTGCTATAGGGTTGTGGATGGGCATTGCTGAGGAGTCCTATACTACTGTATACTAGTAACGTTTCTCTCAACAAGGTGATATCTTTGGATTGTACTTTTGGAAATAACATCAGTAGAACTATGTTCAAAACTATCGAGAGATTATTGTTTTTATGTGGGTTAATCAAAGAGAAGTCGTATACGCATACATTTGAATTTATTCAAAATTAATGTATCACTAACGATGAATAGTCATATCCAATGTGATTTAAGGATCTAAATAATTTCTATCTATTGATGGAAAAATTTTAAAATGATAAAATCATATTATGGGCTGGATAGTGGCTAGTAATGGCATCTAGGATGCGCGTTTCATCCTATTTGGGACTCGTCAGCTGGATGTATCTGCATCTCAGAGAGTTGGTATTCACTTTGAGACTCGAAACCAATACCGTTCGCTTGAAACTCCAACGGCTATCAGAAATCAATAACTAAGTGCATAACGCAACGCTGTTTGAAGCGTACAGTACTGGGTTCGAGTCTTGAAGTGAACACCAACTCTGTAGTGTAGGTACATCCAACTGGCAAGTCCCAAGTAGGACTACACGTACGTCCTGAATATCACTACTAGCCACCATCCATCTTTGCTTATAAAGCTTTTGACTTGAAACAATATCGAGGAAGTCCGAACAGAATTCGCATATACCAATAAGAGACTGATCAATTGCAGTCCTAAACATTATTGGGAAGATACAAGTAAACAATACAAAAGTGAATACAAGTCTCATTGTATAAAACATTCTAATTAGTTAAAACCGATCAGTGATATTTAGTCATACCATCTACCACAATGAAATTACTAATCAGACGCAAGGTTATTATTTCGAATCATCATAAGATTGTAGAGAGCGTCGAGTCTTGATGGACTATGATCACCGCTACAATGAGATTACGCGCCCAAAAACGACTTGGTTCCCTCGATAACTCGCAAACCAGGAGACTGTAACTGATCCAGATAGAGTATATTTATTGGCGACCTCGTGGTATCTAAAGAATACCGAGACGTGCTAACGAGTACAGTCAGTAAGGGCAGAGCGTAAGAAAGTTCGAACCAACAAGATGGAGAGCGGATCGAGAAGTGACTTTGATACAGTTAAACAAGTACAGTAAAACAATCGCTGGTACAACAGGTTACAATAATAATTGTTTCTATTATACCAATCGCGTTCTTGTTGACAAAAGCAGGTCACTACAAGATAAATTGTTAACTTTTAATATCAGTAGAAAATCCTACAAAATAGTGTACTGTATACTACTGATGTCAACAGATATAAGTAGTATATATCATTAATAGAAAGTAAAAACGCTTGACGATAGAAGTTTAAGATGATTAAAGAGAAGAAAACATGAACAGAGAATGATGAGCGTAGAAATGAAAGAACAATAAAGTTTGAGACAATTGATTGATTACATTCTCTACGTTCGCTTGACCCCATTTGTATAAACCCGTTCACTATAATAATTGTCCCTACCCATGTTCTTGTTCACTATATCGATCACTAGTGATCATATGCTCACTAGTGACTGGCAGTATGAGGTATTTCCTGGAGTTCTAATGAGAAGCAGTAACTAGTGGAGTTCAACCAGGTCTGTTGAAAGATATCAACTCACTGAAAACATTGGTGAATGGTTGCTCAATTTCCTAGATCAGTTGAAGCTAGACATCAACATGGTTGGATGACAGCCGGCTCAGTGGTCTATCGATTAAGTGCTCTGGAGCGAGACTGATAAGTCCTGAGTTCGAATCTCGCGACGGGAGGTCGTGGATGTGCACTGCTGACGGGTCCCACAATAGGACCAAATGGTCGTCCAATGCTTCCAGATTTTCCATGGTGGTGATCTAACTTCAATTGATTCATGATCTCAACTTTATAAAATCTGAGACAGTTGATTGACTACATTCACTTGTCCCCATTTATGCACATTCTCGTTCACTTTAATAACGTATCCATAACTTTCTTATCATAATATTAAGATATAAAATGCTTCACCTTAAAGTAAGCAAATATAACAATAACAATGAGAAAATCATGCTGTGATAAATATCGTCAGATTAAATGATTCCCTTAGAAATCTCTAATCTATTACTCTTTAATCTATAAAAGGTTATTCATATCTCTCTCTTTGTTTTTTTTCTTTTCTTTCATATCAATATTGCTACCCTATTGAGTTGAACTTGAACTCATTGAACTCATTCCAATCAGTACTGGATCATAGTTTAGATGACACAGTATGAAATCAGCTAAATATTCCATGGATATTTGATTCTTTTTCTATAAGTACTAAAACGAATAGGTTATTTTAGGTGTATCTCAATTAAATAGTGAAATATTAAGTCAATATGGTGAAGTAGTTAGGGTGAAGTAAAGATTACTTTGTTTAAATTAACCAGGGACCGGTCAGTTCAAGGTCATTTCTGATCAAAACCAATAGCCGTACATCATCCTGTCATGATAACAGATTCTTGTGAATATGAGACTGACTGTGGTAAAATTATATGAATTATATAGTAGTAGCAGTAATATCGTGGCCTATTCTTCATTGGACCCCTGTCGCACCAATTAAAACCCTGAAAAATGTACCTCGATATCAATCCATGCATCTGAATCCTGAAAATAGGATTTGGGCTTCAAGATGAAAAGTTTATAGCATAGGGAAGTATAGATTTTTTTTCTGGTTAGCGTTTTTTTAGCGGGTTAGTTTTCTACGGTATGGGGTCGCTAGCTGCATGTCCAAACCTCCTTCTTTACCCGGGCTTGAGAGAAGCAGTAACTCTAGAAGAGCTACAGGCGGATACCCTAAGGCCGGATACCATCAGCATCAGCCTTCTGTGGGAGAGGACAAACCAGTTTCAAGCTGAAGATGAAATCAGGAAAAGACGTTGGAAGTGGATAGGAAATACATTGAGAAAATCTCCGAACTGTATCATGAGTCAAGACCTAATTTAGAATCCTGAAGGGAAGCGAAAAAGAGGAAGGCCGAACAACATGTTACACCGGGAAATAGAAGCAGATATAAAAAGGATGAATGTTAACTGGAAAGAACTGGGAAGGATTGTCCAGGACAAAGTTGAATGGAGAATGCTAGTGAGCGGCCTATGCTCCTTCACGACGTGGGGTAACAGGCATCAGTAAGTAAGTATAGATATATCATGTGCCTGTCTTGTAATAACATTTGAAGATTAAGCGGTAGATGAGAAGCTGCAAACAGGACATACTATTGGAAGAAGTTGATTCAAACATTTAGTCATGATTTCAAGTTGCTTTCTCTTAATTAGGTCAAAAGAAACAATGTAATTACTTAATGATTACTGTACTCCAAATAGAGCGTCCTAGTCCTCTATAGAAATTACCTATTGGTTATAATCATAACTTACATACAAATGACTTACGCCTGTTACCCTCATGAGGGAGCTTAGGCCTCTCACCAGCATTCTCCATCCAACTCTGTCCTGGGCAAACCTTTCCAGTTCTTTCCATGTTGTTATTTATCCTTTTCATATCTGTTTCTATTTACCGGAGTAATGTATTCTTTGACCTTCCTCTTTACCGCTTCCCTTCAGAATTCCAAGTTAGGGCTTACATACAAATTGCATTCGACACGGCTCAGAATCGATGTAGGTGTATACACTCTTTATCTTCCCTTAAACCTTGAGATTAAAATTGCTTCATAACTTTCTTCCTTCCTATACTATATCCTTATATGCTACCTTTCTTTTATATATTACCACCACTAAATTAACTACTTCTATGAATCCGATGTGCTAACAAGGTATGGCAACTTGGACCGATGCATAAATGTGCCTGGTCCTACGTTGTAGCTGACTGACTGACTGACAGTTAATTCGTTCAACTACAATTTTATTTGAATTCAATACTTACTAACTTACTTACTTACGACTGTTACCCCCAATAGAGCATAGGTCGCCAACCAACATTCTTCACCTGTAGCCCCTCTTGGGACTACTGCCAGTCCCAAATTCGGATGAAGGAGGAAGGTTGGGTATGAGGCTAGCGACCCCATCCTGTAGAAAACTAACTCGCTATTCAAACCATTTGAGTTCAATAACTATTTAATAACTGATTTACAAACTTTTATTCATTTGTAGATATAGAAAGTATTAGAAGTCCTTATAGTATTTCAATTTTGGAAAAGACTCATATCAAGTAAGTGATATAGTTTGAAGGTAGTACCTAATATCAAGTGAATTGTGTCAATGAATGAGTTAACGATGAATAAGTTATGATTTATGTGCTTAAAACTTAAGCCTACCAACTTTTACATGTCTATGACTTACCTACTTCTTTCCTTTCTTCCTTCCTTCCTCACTTACTTACGTACTTACACTTGTTATCCCTCGTGGAACATCTGCCACTGATCATGATTCTCCAACCCATTCCATCCTAAGTTTTCCATAAAAGAAAAAATCATTCACATTCCTTTAAAACACATCTATTAGTAATATCAGAATGGGATTTTGTGGACATTTTAGTAATTTTATATAGTTGAGATCATAAGTTAATTGAAGCTAGATCACCATGGAAAACCTGGAAGCACTGGACGGCCGTTTCGTCCTATTGTGGGACTACTCAGCAGTGCGCATCCCCTTCTGATTATGATCATATGCTCACTAGTGACTGGCTCCATGAGGTACTTGCTGGAGTTCTAGTGAGAAGCATTTACCAGTGGAGTTCAACCGTGTCTGTTGTGAGATATCAACGCACTGAAAACATTGGTGAATGGTTGCTTAATTTCGTGGATTGGTTGAAGTTAGACATTAACATGATTGGATGACAGCCGGCTCAGTGGTCTATCGATTAAGTGCTCTGGAGCGAGACTGATAAGTCCTGAGTTCGAATCTCGCGACGGGAGGTCGTGGATGTGCACTGCTGACGGGTCCCACAATAGGACGAGACGGTCGTCCAGTGCTTACAGGTTTTTCATGATGGTCTAGCTTCGATTGACTCATGATTTAAACTATGAAAATACTGAAATCTCCAACATACGTCTTCTAACATACACCAATACTTAATGATTGAAATGAAATCCTTCAATAAGAACAGAATTAAAATACCAGAAAATAAATATTTAACAAATGTACAATGAAAAATCTTTTTGAAATTAGTTCACATTAGAAGAAATTCATTTAGTATTGTTTACCTGAATCTTCCAATTGATGTTTGAGACTACAGTTGATCATTCTCCTTGTGGCATATGTAAATCCTGTGTGAACTATATTTGTATTGCGTTAAATCACAAGCTTTAAAAGCAAAGATGGATAGTGGCTAGTAGTGGAATCCAGTTTAACGGGCGTTTCGTCCCATTTGGGACTCGTCAGATGGATGTACCTGTATCTCAGAGTTGATGTGCACTCTGGGACACGAACCCTGTACCGTTCGCTTCAAACTCCATAAAGTTATCTACTTAGCTACCGAGTCCTGATAGTCACTTGCTTGTACAATAATTTGAAGTTTAAATTCATTTAAATATAAACAGTAGAATAGTTTTCATAGTTTCAATGATTGATATTTGTTATCTTCAAAGTCTCTCTTTTTTTTCACTTTTCCATTTTAGACGTCGTCCATTAGATCAAATTTTAAAAAATACTAATAAAACTGTAATGGATTTACTGAATCAAATGATTAATTTTAATCCACATAAACGAATTGATGCTTTGAATGCCTTGAAACATCCATATGTTCGAAAGTAATTCAATGAGAGTGATATTATTCTTTAAATATTCATGATGAATCTGCTTTATCGATGTGTATCTTGTATAGGTTGAATCTTCTAATAGAGAGTTAGTTTACCCTCTCGAAATCCTCTCACATGGCCACGTGTATACAACCACTATCAGGGAAGTCCTACACACTGTTTTCTCGTGGAATTACTGTTGTTTACAAAATTGAGAGGACGAAAAGCGAATGTCCGATGCTTTAACTAGGTTGGTAGACACTGAAAGTTCACCTAGGGGAGTTGGAAAACCCTGATTCCAAACCACTGGTGTACATTAGCTCCAGTATCCTGAGTAAACAAACGGCATACGAACCAATCCATGGTCATTGGCTACTATGGGACTTCATCTCTTTACTATACTCCAGTCCTTCGTGGATGAAACAATGAGATCAACGGCTCGCGGTGTGGCCCCATAAGAAAACTACCTGCTTCGGTTTGATGATCCGGGTGGTATCAGAACCCTCACACAAATTAAATGATTTATGTGGCGTATATCCATTTGGTGCCTCCTTATATCAATGTTTATGTGTTTAAATAATTAAATAAATAAACAAATCATGATTCATTTCTGTACATTCTAAAATAATAAATATGAAATGTTATAATCTACTGATCTTTGGTAGTAATTGTATGATTGATGCACTACTTGCAGTGTATTCTTTCGTTTGGACTATTAATGTAGATAGGTCATTTTAAAACTTCTAAGCTGATAGTGTGGTGTGTACTACTGATACTAACAGATATAAGTAGTATGTATAAGAATTGAAAAGTAGAATTTTTACAGAGAGAAGATAAAATTGAAAGGTGGAGAAAGTAAAACAGAAATCAATCAAGATAAAAGAATGACAGTGTTTGTAATGGATAATTCAAGGAATATAAGGCAAATACAATGTGTAATTTCTGAAGATCCACATAGAAGTTAGTCATTAGTGTACATTTGGTTATTAATATTAGGTTAGGAAAGTTATGTACGTTTCTAAATTAATAGTTAGCTTCACAAACTCATCATTATTAGATACTCATTACTTGATTAATTGTAGTCAGTAAAATTCAAGCACATTAGAAGTGGAATAGGAATCACTGATAAAAATGTCTTTCAAGTAAATATCTTAAGGTATGAATATTTCTAAATCGGTTTCTGGTGAGCGATTTCATTTTAAAACAAAACACCAGTCTACTACTTTTTATGGTTTAGTAGTTGTTCAATTAAACTTGTTATTGAAGTAGACGTTAAGCGGGGGAAACCAATTTCTTGTTCATTACAAATTACACAATGTCTTCATCATACATGTAAGCCATACATTAAGTACTTCATTTACAAATCATCCATTAATTGTCTCTTATAACCTAATTATTCCTTCATACCTGTTTTTATTAAAATTATTCTCTGTTAACATCCATATTCTCTTCAATTCGATCTTACCAAACTTCTGCTCGCCAACATCTCACTTTTGATTGAATTGACATACTGGAATAAGAGAAGAAACAGTGAAGATTGAAACAATTGGTTGTTAATTTGCAAATTGACTGTTCATTGTTTGGTAATCAGAATTTACTGAGATAGTCTGTAATCTTTGCTTAAATACATTCGATTGTCCCCAACTAGTGTTCTGTTCACAACATTTGGTGTCGCTGCCAACCAGGAGGAGGAAGGGTGCTGTTCTGCGGACGCTGCTGCGGGTCTGGAGTGGAGGTGCTAGTTGGGGCAGTCTGGTGAGGAGAGGTGGCGTCGAGTGGAGTGTTCTGGCGGGGCGGCGTTGGCTGTAGCGGGTGCTATCGACGGAGAGTAGCAGTGGGACGTGCGGATGCTGGGCGTACGTCGAATGTAGACGGTTCAGCAGGAGTACGGGTGATGAACGTCCCAGGTGCCGGGTGGATGCGGATGTTGGTGCCCCGGCAGGTCGACGCAGCTATGGAGGTCAGCGCGCCGCAGACTCGACATTCTGACGGAGAGTTTGGCACAGACTGCAGTGAAAGAAGATAGTGGCGTGGCGAGCAGAACCACCTCATGAACGAATGCTTTAAAGGGGGGACGAGTGTGGTGTGGTCTACTTATATCCATATAAGTAGTATATGGTGTGGGTCAGACATAGAATGTATTTTGGCAGAAGACCGATGAGGAAAGAACTGGAATGAAGCGCAATCGTCTGGAAAATGCATGAGCAATGGAATAAGAGAAGAAACAGTGAAGATTGAAACAATTGGTTGTTAATTTGCAAATTGACTGTTCATTGTTCGGTAATCAGAATTTATTGAGATAGTCTGCAATCTTTGCTTAAATACATTCGATTGTCCCCAACTAGTGTTCTGTTCACTACAATACTACTTATGTTAATAGACATAAGTAGCACATAACACAACTGATTACTTACTTATTGATTACTTACTTGTACCTGTTACTCCCAATGGAGCACAGGCCGCCGACCAGCTTTCTACAACTCACACTGTACTGGGTATTCCTTCCTTTTTCTATAAAATTTTTATTCATTCTTCTCATATCTGTCTCCACGTAATGTGTTCTTTGATCTTCCTCTTTTCCTTTGACCTTCAAAATTCCATTTGAGGGCTTGTCTTGTGACACAGTTGGGTGCTTTCCTTAAATTGTGTCTTATCCAATTCCACCACCTCTTCCTGATTTTTTCCTTCGCTTGAATCTGGTTACATATAAAAAAAATCATACACTGTTATTGAATTAAAAGTTTTTATGAAAATGATTCATTTTTGAATTTTTATTTCCACACCCCCCCCGACCACCATCACCACCTAGATACTACTTATCTCATTAAATTCTATTATTTTTTTTTGTGTTTTTTTGACAATATGAAAAATAGATTTTTTAATCCAGAAGAAATTATGAGTAAAAGTCATAATGTGGTACCACCATTAGATGATAATATACAATTAACTGTCACTGAATATCGTAATCGTCTATATCAGGTAAATGAAAGTTGAATATTCAAAAAAAAACAACGTTTTTTTCTTCTTCAGTTACTTAATTTGAAAGTAACCAGGTAATAAATTAGATTGGATTGATAGGATATGTAAAATACAATAATAGATAAGAGAGAAAGTATTTATTGTCAGGTGGTTACAAATCATTCATTGAATAAATTCAGGTTTTAGTAGCTGAATGGATAACGTGATGACGTTTGAAGTGAACGGTATTGGGTTTGACTTCTAGAGATGTAGGTGATGAGTCCTGAATAGGACAAAACGCGCATCAAACTGAATTCCACTGCTAGTCACTATCCATCTTTGCTTACTCATTTATTAGATTATATATCTTGCTTTCAGTCTTCCAACTATATCTATTAGTGTGTTCTGACATTTGAATTGAACTTTTCGTTTGATCTCTAAGTGTTCTGTCAACACTTTACTTTCAATACATTGAAACTATTCAGTTTATCTGCTAATTGCAGTATTTGAGTCGTCATGTTCCACTACACACTAGTTACAAATGATCTTGTGAGTAGTGTCCACTTTAATTATATATTTCATGGAAAGAAAAATTGAGTTCAACTCTAGTATTTTGATTGTTACTGGAAAATGGATTCACAGTGAACTGTATCGTTTATAATGAATTAAACAAACAGATGAGAGTTCTTTTGAATAAACAAAAATTTATAGGGGAAAGGAAGATATTTTAAATTGTATTCTATAGTTGAGGGATACTACCCCTAATTCAGGGTCTGAAAAGCTACACGTCGACATTCTAGAACGTTCCTCAAGCGGTGATGAGATGGAATGTATTCGGCTCTTCCTGAGCTTCATGAGGCTTCTTTGAGATCGCCGACTAGCCATCCTTGCAGAACAGACCTTTCAATTTATTCAAATTTACTAAGTGACTACATTTTAAATCTTCGGGTGTACAGTTCACTTTTATTTCATCGTTGATGATTTCATTTAAGCTTAAACTCTTGTTATTCGTGCATCTGAACACATCAACATTTGAATAATAAGTACCAAGTTCATCTTTCACTGTTTACTTGTACATGTAAATGTAATTCAGTGTAGTTAATGAGTCCTTATTAAGAATAAACTTACATCAGTTCATGATTCACTGTAAAGTCTTGCTTGTTACAACTGATAAGAATATTCATAATAAATCTCATTCAAAATTCACTTGGTATCGTTTGTTAGAATCTTCCCATTGATGCTTAGGACTGCAATTGATTGGTCTCTTATTGACATATGTAAATCCTGTTCGGACTGCTTCGATTTTCATTCAAGTCAAAAGTTTTATAAGCAAAGATGGATGGTGGCTAGTAGTGATATTCAAAACGTACGTGTAGTCCTATTTGGAACTCGTTAGTTTGATGTACCTACACTGAAGAGTTGATGTTCACTCTGACTTGAGCCCAGTACTGTTTGCTTCAAACGTCATTGTGTTATCTACTCAGCTACTGAGTTCCACTTGCTTGTGCAAGTGGAAGATTCAAACAAACAATACCGAGTGAATTCAAACTTCACCTCATTGCATAAGAAATTGGTTATCAGAACTCAGTAGCTGAATGGTTAACGTGGTGACGTTTGCGTCGAAGAGTACTGGGTTCGAGTCCTAGAGTAAACATCAACTACGAGATACAGGTACATCCGTCTGACGAGTCCTAAATAAGACGAAACGCGCGTCAAACTGGATTCCACTTTTAGTCACTGTCCATCTTTGCTCATTATAAATGCTTTCACTCTATTGAACTTACTTTATTCTTTCTATTTTAATTCAAATAAATGTTATATATAGATGATTAATTCAAAGAAACTACGTAAACATAATCATAATAAATCTGTTGATCAACTACCAAATCCAATTCCTAATACAACACCGACCGAGAAAAGTGATGAGGAACTAACTGTAAGAAATCAAATAGATATGGATAGATTACCATGTTCCAAATTGAGAAATAATCATTTAGATGATGGGGGAAAGTTGGAAACTAATCAAGCATCATCATCATCATTGAATGTTAACCATAAATCATTCATTCAATCAATAAATCGTACTACACCTAATCAAGAATTTCATAACAATTCTCATTTAAATATTTGGAATCCTGAAAATATGAGACCTATATCTGATTTGGCTACATATACTGTTAAACCTAGTTCATCATTATCTGTGGTTAGACCTTGTTCTCATACAGAATCGATATCGAATGTTAACAATGAAGAATTGTCACGTGTTGGGTAATTTCCTTATACTTTTTTTGTTTTGTAAATTGCACTACTTAAATTTGATTAAGTAGCATAACTGGAACATCAATTACCTTGGTGATGTTGAATGATGATAATCGGGATATCTGACTTGAAATCTATCAACTAGACGTATGTGAATCCTAGTATTGATCTACATTTATGACCATACTCGTTTCATGAATTTCAGTACTAGCCATCAGTCAACTTCCTGGGAATATGTGACTAAGTGGCAGTGTTCAAGGTGTTCACTTAAAATGTATATTAAACAACAGAGACCAATCAATTTCAGTCCTCAATATCAAACACACACAAATATGAAGCGAATGTTAAAATTTCTCGTTACTTATTAGTTTTCCTTCATATAAAATATAAACAACTTTACTGATGAAAGGTTCCTGGACAAATTAAAATATAAGTATTTGATTCATAAAGAAAACGATCTTATAATTGAAATCATGAGTCATTTGAAGCTAGACCACCATGGAAAACCTGGAAAAAAAGATAGTCGTTTCGTCCTATTAAAGAACTCCTCAGCAGTACGCGTGCACGATCCCGCCTTTCGAGATTCTAACCCAGGACCTATCAATCTCGTGCGCGATCGCTTAACCACTAGACCTCTGAGTCAGCAGCCGACGGTTTTAATGTCTAACTTCAACTGATCCACTATTATATAACTTCATATTATACAATACTCCATGAACACACTCTAAATAACCATAAATGATTCCACTTCATTTGCTAAAAATGCCTAAAGTAATTAGTCAAATCACAAACGTTGAAAACTGTGCCTAATTTCAATCCATTCTTCATGATGTCAATTGTAATCTCAAATGAAATCTGACTTTCCTCTAGTTTATTGTGTTATACATGTCTGTGGTTTGTATCAAAATAGTGAGACCTACTTTATTATACGAATGGTTAATCTGAAGTCTTAGGAAACAATCTTATTACATACTGAATTTATGGATTGACTTACATTATCATTATAACGTTCTGTTCTCCTTTCTACACACGAATGGGACGTTAATTTTTCTTAGACGATTATCTACACTAGATTTCAATCCAGTGTCTATTCTACAGGACTTCAGATCAAGAACACGTGACTAGCCTGAGTAGAACGTAAATATATTTCAGCATCAAACCGACATAATCCAACAATAATGAACAATCAATCAATAATAATTAACAAGAATAAAGGAATATATAACTCATTTGACATCTCTATCAAACTATCTATATACTTGACTAAGCAGACAATCAATCATTATCATTCTCGCTAACATATTAATTATAAAACCTTGAATAATTGAAAACGAACTATTCAGAGTTGTATTAAATTAGTCGGCGTAATTCCTTCAACTACATTTCTGTATCATTTTTAAGTCTTTTAGAAATTTATTGGGAAACATGAAATTTTAAGCAGAGATGGATAGTGGCTAAGAGGGGGATCCAGGACGCACCCCCCACACACCGGACGCCCCTCGAATCCCCCCACGCTATCACCATGCCCG